>NC_056743.1:445809761-445878974 GCF_019279795.1 Protopterus annectens
ATATATATATATATATATATATATATATGTATATATATATATATATATATATGTGTGTATATATATATATATATATATATTATAGATAGATATATACATACACATATGTATATTTGTATATGTATGTGTTGCTGAAAATTGAGTTTTGAACTTTGTATAACATTTTTATCTTTCGAAAGCATTTTCTTTGCTACTCCTTTGTTCATACTTCCCTGTTGTAAATATGTATTAAAAAAAGTCGTGTTACATGCATAGTAAAGGTGTTTTGCGGTAGTGTTTTGTTTGATGGACAAGGACAGTGGCAATGCAAATGCCTATGGTGAAAAGAAAAGGTGCCGCCGTTGTGGACACTAGATTCCACCCCATGATCTATACAACTTTTTGTGTGCCTTGGTGGCAGGCATTTTTAATTCCATTCTAGTACATTGTTAGACTGTTGTCATAAATTAGTTTTGAGGGGACTACTAAAAGGGGATCTGGGAAGGGACAAGGACTGGCTAAAGAACAGAAGAAGCAGTATCTGGAAAAGAAGACACTGCCTATGTTGGAAAAACTCTGTCCAGCTAAGTTACCCAGGCTGTCATTTCCTCCCCCTAGTCCAGGACCATCTGGAATCCACTGAAGTCCTCCTGCCGTAGCACTCCTCTTCTAGCCATGAATGGAAAGGGCTAGTAGCTTCTCATTAGAACAGAACATTCCATTTTTGCTGTCTAGACCAAGCTTTAATTTTCATGTGTATGTTTCTCAAAAACCATATGCCGATACATTGGGGCAAGATGACGGCCTTTATCACGGTTCATCTTCAACTTGGTATGCTCTCAGCCACCTCTGTCTCTGGCCCAAAGTTCTTCTTCTTTTCCTAAGGCCAAGTATTGACTGTGGGAGTCTTGGAACTGATGAGAGAGTCCGTGCTGATTTTCACAGTACCTTTGGATATGCCTTCCACTGTGCTGATGTTCTTGACTCTGGTGTCTATCAGTATTGATGCTGCTGATACTTTACCCCCTGAGCTGGGCCCAAGAATAGTAGTGCTTGCTGAATCAGTGCCAACTGTGGTACTGATAGTTTTCGGTCATTGTCTGTATTGAAGCACTTGGCATTTGATCCCTCTGTCAAAACCTATCATGATTTGCTCTGCAGTGGAGCTGTGTTGGGGTTAACATTTGATGTCTTTCCTCTTCCCCTCACTATGGTGGTGTTGCAGGCAAGACAGTATTTAACTAAACTATGATGCACAAGTTAAGGTTAACATCAAGAGGGTATTCCAAATATTGAAAAACAATCAGGAAAACTAAGCCTTCCCATGAATGTAAGCTAGCGTTGGAAGCTTAGGATAATTACAAATCCTGCTTTTTATCTATGACGGAAAGTTACAAAATAACACCCAACATTGCTCTGAACTCACTCAGCATGGCAGTGTCTACTCTGAACCAGTGAATATTGCAAATACACTGGCAAACATATTCAGTGTTAACTTCACCCTATCAACATGCATACCAAAGCAACCTTTACCAAAGTACCTACTTCCCAAAACAAAACAAAAAACCTCTGTGGGTCCTGATAATATACCAGAATTCCCACTGAACAGCACTAAAAATGTGCTGGAGAACTTGCTCTTAAAACAATTCATCCTGAGCTTACCCCACTGTATTTGTCCCTGCAGTTTGATGTACAGCAGTTTTGATGCCTGTTCATAAGGATGGCCTCTCCACGGAACCCAGTAATTAGACTCCTCCATCAGTTTGTCTAGCCTTATATGCAAGGCCATGAAGCAGGTGATAGCAGACCTACTAAATTGTGATATATATAAAACTTGACCCCAGCAGTTTGGCTTTATTAAAAGTAGATATTGTCTGATGAATCTGGCAAATTGAGTGTAATGCAAGCCATGGACAAGTGGTCATGCTCTCAGTGCAGCATACCATGATCTTGCCAAAGCATTTGATACAGTGCCACATGGCAACGTTATCAGCAAGCTAAATGCATTCCAGATTGATCCCTACATCGTTAGATGGATGAAAAATTGGCTTAGGGACAAAAACCATACTGTGATGGTGACAGGAGTGTCCTCTGCATGAAAGTAACCAATGGGGGTAATGGTTCTTTGCTAGGACTGCTGCTGTTCACCTTATAATTAACTGATCTCCAAATCAAAAATCTGTTAAGAGTTTGCTGACTGTTGTAAACTAGGTGGTGAATCCCCTTTTGATATGCAGAAGTTGTACAGTGAACTTATTAATAGTTAATGTGCTGAAAATGGGTAAAAGTAACTGCTAAAAAATATTGTCAGTGACACAAGTGGTAGCGCACTCCTTTTTTGCAGAAGGCTTTGGGTTTTTATTCCTGATCAGGTAGATCATTTGCTGACAGCAGTGCAGTACAAGGAGGGTGCCTCATTTCCTGAGTGCATATTTCTTTGCAGGAGTCGTTAAACTGAGGTCCCAACTGCTTGAGTTGGTGGTAGCCCATTTAGATGCAAAAGATCCCACTGCACTTATCAAAGATAAGGGGATGCTTCCCGATGTCTTGCCTAAATTTCCTCAGTAGTATAAATAACCATCTTGGTTCTTCCCTGAAGAGAATACTAGCCTGGTGGGATGAAGTCTGTCTACAAAAGATAAATAAAATAAATGAATTGTTGCGTTTAGCAAGCACTCTCCATCCATCATATAATACAGAAAACACCATACTTCAGAAGGAAGATGAGAGACCTTGGAATAATAACTGTCTCATTTGGCTATCATGTTGCAGTGGGCAGGACTTTGTCTGGCTCAGCTGATCACACAGGGCATTTCTTGTGGGCCCAAAAAAGTGCTGAATCCTCTGTATTCTGCTCAGAATTCACTGCTTTCAATCTAGAGAGACTTCAAAGATTCTTGGCAAAAAATATGATGGGATTTAAAGGACCTATTCCGTCAAGAGCTTTTGAAGGCCTTGTCCATGTATTTAGTGTCATAGACAACCTGGGGGAAATTTGTACCTTGCTTTCTTGGACTTTAGGGTCTGACAGTCCAAGACCTTGCATTTCTCCACAGATCAAATTGTCCTGCCAGCACTAGAACCAGAGATCTGAACTTGCTTCAGCAAATAAATCATGGCAGCAAGACAGATTTGTAATGCTCTGACTATCCCTTCTCTGGAAAAAACTTCTACAGTTCAATCATTATGACACATTGTATTCCTTTTAAAAAGGAACTGGAGAATTGGATGGGTGTACATAAATTCATCCCATGTTTGACTTTGGTATCTCGCCTTGAAAAAAGGAGCCAAGGTCTAAGGGAGTGGGTGCTGGCAAGGCATATATGTCAACTTGGCTCAGTTGTTTTGAACATTCCGTGATCAGTTGGTCAGCAGCTATAGCCTCAGCTGCCCTGTTGGTCCATTCCACATTGAAGAGATGGACTAAGGTCTTAGAACTAGAAAAGACACCTGCTCCTTTGGTACCTTTCCTGCACACCACTGATCTTGGTATTGAGTCTTATCTTCACTCTTGCCTAACAAGGACCAGTGACTTGAAGTGAGCAAAATGCTGTTAGTATGGGATAGAATCCATGAAGATAAGCTTCGACTTCCCTCAGTGTATCCCACTGAAATGATTATGTAAAGAGGAACCACTTCAGCCATCCACCCGCCCCAGACACTGTTCTTTATGAAAGGTAGGCTTCACCCTGTTGACCTCTTGTAAGTGTATGGAGGCTTCACCCCACTGCCCTCCTGGGAGTTTACGCAGGTTTCACCCCTTTTGCCCTCCTGGGAGTTTATGCAGGCTTCACCCCCAGTGCCCTTCTGGGAGTTTATGCAGGCTTCACCCCCCAGTGCCCTCCTGGGAGATGTTCTTCGTGTTTCACTGTTGCATTCATTACATTTGGGTAATCTGCGGGCAGGTTGCTCTCAGTCGGCCTGAATTCCAAAGTCTTGGGTCCTGCGTCGGTTGCTATCTTCTCTTCCATGACGTCAGGTCATCAGGGGTATAAAACATGCAGCAGATGCCATTTTCTTAAGTCGTTCTTGCCGCGCGGTGCCCGAAGCAGAAACATTTTGCAAGTGCTGGTCGGCCGACTACTGAAATATTAGAGTTTGGGTTTCAGAATTGAAGTCTTCACTAAAGCTGACTACCCCGTTGGGGAAACTTTTTTCTTTTTTTTTACCTATGTCAGAAAAAGTTAATAATTGTATTACTTGTGGGAAGCAAATACCTCATAAGGATTTCCATTTATACTGTATTCCTTGCCTAGGCCCTGATCACAACATGCCTGGCTGTTTTGTGCTAGATTTAACCAACGTATTAAGCGTCTGTATATTTTTGCATCCAGGTATTTTGGAAACAGATTTAACTACCCAGAAATGTCGTCGGATAGCAATCAGACTACTGGAGTACACAAAAAACACAAAGAAAAGGACGGAGAATGGCAGTCGAGATCTAAAACCGACGAAGCTTCTCCTAAGCCAGTCGCCGGTACTCAGTGAGGCGCTTTCGGAGCCCCTGATACCCGCTACCTTCGAGTCGCAGGCCTCTGCCGACACCCATGTGAAGTCCAGCATGCCACAAGATACTCAAGGTATTGGACCGATGGATGCATCTCCCTCGGATGGGTCCGGAGCCGCTGAGCAGCCGGAGCCGCTGAGCAGGCACCTGCTTCTGAGGATGTATTCAGACCTCAACATTTATATATCAAACCAACGACAGCTGCAAAACCAAAGACAAAGGCAACTTCTAAAACTAAAAAAACGACCCATGAGCCACATGCACAGGCCTCTTTGCCTAAAAAACAGATGATCAAAATGGCTGAAGACCTTATTACCTTGATCAGGGGTATCCATCCCCCCCCAGATAAGAGGCCTAGGAAAGACACTGATTATCAATCTTCAGGTCAGATTTCCATTTCTTCTGATTTCTGTTCTGATCAGGAATTATCTATACCTCCCTATGAGGATTCTGATGCTAAGGAGTCTATTCCATCTGCATCACCTCCGGAGGATTAGTCATGTGGAGAAACTTTGAGGGAGCATTTTCACTGGGAGAGTCAAGATTTCTCAAAATCAAAAAAGAGTCTCGGGGATTTCCTTCTCCCTCAGCACAAGCCTTTAGCCATTCCCTGTTTTAGACATTGTGGATGATGTGATGTTCATTGTGTTTCACTGTTGCAGTCATTACTCTTGGGTTATCCTGCTGGCTGGCTACCCTCAGTCGGCCAGAATTCTGAAGTCTAGGTCCGGCGTTGGCTGCTGTCGCCTCTTCCCTGACGTCATTGCGCCAGGGGTATAAAAGATGCAGCCGACGCCATTTTCTTAAGTCTTTCTTGCTGCGCGGTGCCCGAAGCAAAAGCAGTTCGCAAGTGCCGGTAGGCAGACTCCTCAGATTTTTAAATCCGAATTTCAGAACTGAAGTCTTTATTAAAGCTAAGTACCCCGTTGGGGAAACTTTTTTCTTGCTGCAGACTGATGTCAGAAAAAGTTAACAATTGTATTTCTTGTGGGAAGCAAATAACTCGTAAGGTTTCTCACTGTTACTGTATTCCTTGCCTAGGCCCTGATCGCATCGTTGCTAGTTGCTGGTTTTGTGCTAGATTTAACCAACGCACTATCAAGCATCTGTTCGATTTTTGCTTTTCATTACTTTGGCCGAAGATTTAATTATATAATGTCGTCGGAACAGCCGACAACTGGAGTTTACAAAAAACACAAGGACAAGGATAAGCATCCAAGGTCCAAAACCGACGAAGCCTCTACTAGGCCAGTTGCCGGTTCTCAGTGAGGCGCTTTTGCAGCCCCTGGCGCCCGCTACCTCAGAGCCGCAACCAGCTACCGACTCCCACGTGGAGCCGACTGGGCCTCTGGATACTCAAGGTATTGGACACTCGGAAATCACTCCCTCAGTTTGGTCCGGAGCTGCTTAGCAGGCATCGGCTTCTGAGGGTTTCTTCAGACCTACACAACTATATATTAAGTCATCTTCAGCTTCATAGACAAAGACTAAAGCAGTTCTAAAGACATAGAAACAAGTACAGCATTCTCCTACTCGGACATCCATGCCTAAAAAACAGATGCTCAAAATGGCTGAAGACCTAATTACTTTGATCAGGGGCTCCCATCCCCCTCCTGATAAAAGGCCTAGGCAAGAGACAGAGTATGATTCTTCTGATCAGGTATCTGTTTCCTCTGATTCCTATTCTGAACTGGATTACTCCATGCTTCCCTATGAGGATTCTGATGCTGAAGAATCCATTCCTTCAGCCTCTCCTCCTGAGGATTATTCTTTTGGGGAAACACTGTCCTGCTAAGCCAGATAGACACTACTGGGTCCCGGATTCTCATAAATTCCTATATAAAAACCCCGCTGCTGACCCAGAAACTATATCTCAGTGTCCAAGGGGGTTAAAGCTTCCACTGCAAAAATCCCTGTCCCCTCTGATAGGGATTCTACAGCACTAGACAGATGGGGGAAGAAAGTTTACACTTCTGCCATCCTGGCTGTAAGGACTTTAAATTGTCCGTTTCATATGCTTAAATATCAGCAATATTTAATGTCACTACTTAAGCAGAAAATGTTGACAAATACTGAATGTTTAGAGAACAAGGAATTGTGGGATTTATTGCATGCAGCAGATCAAGTGGGAAAGCATACTTTGCAATGTGGTTATGATTCACTGGAGGCCTCTTGCAGGGCCGCTGTTTACAGGTTCTGTTATTAGAAAGCATGCTTGGTTAAAGGAACAGAATCTGCCTGATCATGTTAAGGCAAAGTTATTAGATGCACCATTACAGCATGATACTTTGGTACTAAAGCAAAAGAGGTGTTGAAAAAAATGGAGGATAAAGCAAAATCCATGCAGACAGTCAAGGATTTCTTACAGGTACAGCCACCCAGGTTTAGCAGGAACTGGCCTTATAAAAATTGGTCCTTTCCAGTCTCAGACAAACCACAGAGGCAGATACAGGTGTCCCAGAGGCAGATCTCAACCCCAAGGCTCATACAGTCCTAAACAATGGGGTGCTCCTACCTCCAAAAGCGGAGAAGGCAAATCACAACCTTACAGGAAACAGTCACAATGACTTTCCTCTACCAGTTCCAAACAGTTTTCTGTTGACAGCCCCCTTAGGGTGAAAACTAGCATTTTTTTCATCAAATTGGCAAATGGTTACCCAAGACAAATGGGTCCTGAACATAGTGTCCCAAGGCTACAGGTTCCATTTTCACACTCTGCCAAGGTCAAAGGGCATGCCAGTCCTGCCACGCAATCAATGGGCAGAGGCACAAAAGCAAATTACAGCCCTCATGGATAGGAGGGCCATTCAGCAAGTACCACAACAAGAGCAGGGGCAAGGATTTTACTCCAGACTTTTCCAAGTACCCAGGAAGGACAAAATCTGGAGACCAATTCTGGAACTGTCTATACTAAATACGTTTCTGTAAGTTCCAAAATTCAAGATGTTGACTCTACAGCAGCTACTGCCCATGCTGGGTAAGAGGGCTTGGCTCGTAACTTAGGACCTAAAAGAGGCATACCTGCATCTCCCAATCAGACAGTCTTGTAGAAGATACCTCAGATTCATAGCTGGCTCAATGCATTACCAATTCTCTGCACTACCCTTTGGCTTATCTACTGCGCCCAGGGTCTTCACAAAAAGCCTGGCACCAGTAATTGCGTTTGCAGACAAAAAAGAATTCAGATATATCCCTACTTGGACGACTGCCTAATTCAAGCAGAGAACAAAGACACTCTTCTAAAACATCTGGCGTTTGTAAAAAGATTACTAATTGACTTAGGGTACACAGTAAACGAAAAGAAATCAAAACTAGTGCCCTTTCAAGAGGTAATATTCCTGGGTGCAAGCTTAAATACAACTGCCCAGATGGCTTATCTCACGCCAGACAAGCAAAAACTGACTATTTACTTCAAGAAATTGGCAACAAATCCCCACTTATCTGCAAGGATGTGTTTCATGGCATCTTGTATTCTCATGGCATCTTGTATTCTACTAATTCCATATGCCAGACTGCATAGGAGGAAACTACAATGGTATCTGAAAAGTGTTTGGACTCAGCATTGCCACAGAGACAGTAATTGCACTCATTCCCTGCCTACAACAGGAGTTTCGATGGTGGGCAGAAGCCTGTCACCACAACAAGGGTCTGCCATTCAGTTTACCCACAGCCAGACAGACACTGGCAACAAATGCATCAGATTATGCCTGGGGGGCCCATATGGCAGGAAAATGTATTCAGGGCACATGGCCTGCAAACCAGATGGATCTTCATCAATCAAAAAGAGATGCTAGCTGTTCAAAATGCCCTGACAGCTTTCAAGGATCTGCTTCATCCAGGACAGTTACTGATAGACAGACAACACTACGGTCATGTGGTACATAAGCAAGCAGGGAGGTACACATTCCTACCCCCTCTGCAGACCAGCAATGACCTTATGGGACACAGCATTGGCTTTTCATGTTCACTTGCAAGCACAATTCCTGCCAGGAAAAACAAATATTCTGGCAGACGAACTAAGCAGAAACCTCATGGATCCCCACGAATGGAAACTGGATCCACAAATCTTCAGCATGATAAGGAAATGGGGATGCCCAGACATCTATTTGCCTCCCAGCACAACTGTCAATTGCAGAGATTTTGCACAAGTATTTATCACAAGCAAGCATGGAAAGTGGACGCCCTATCATTCAGCTTGAAAAATCTAACAGTAAATGCTTTTCCCCCACTGCCTCTCCTTTCCAGAGTACTCCTAAAGGTCAGACAAGATAAGCCAAAAATTATACTGATTGCTCCAGACTGGCTAGGCCAGCACTAGTACCCAATCCTAAAGAGCTTGTCTCAAGGTCCAGCATGGATATTGCCTCAAATTTCTCACTTGCTGACCCAACAAAACAATCACATCCTGCACAGCCAAATCAGGACCTTAAATGTGGCAGCATGGCGGATAATGTAGCCATTCAAAACACTTCACTTTCAAAAGCTGTTATGGATGTTACCTTGGAGGACAGAAGGCCCAGTACCAGAAAATCTTAAGCAGAAAAATGGAAGAGATTCTGTGCTTGGAACCAGGGACAAGGCATTGACACATCTGCACCAAATATGCCTCAGATTTTACAATACCTAACTGAGATGCTGAACAAAGGCCTTTCTTTCTGTTCAATTAAGATTCATACCTCTGCCATTTCAGCACATTACAATACGGAACCACCTATCTTTTCTCATCCTCTAATAAGGCAGTACCTCACAGGGCCAAAAACATTAGGCCTCCAAGGAGAGTGCCAATTCCGGCCTGGGACCTCAATTATGTTTTGGAAAAACTCACACTGCCTCCTTTCGAGCCAGCATCAACAGCAGATATAAAATACTTATCCTGGAAAACAGCTCTGCTCCTAGCAATAACCTCTGCAAGGCGAGTCTTGGAGTTACAAGAACTCATGTCTGTGGAACCTTTCATCATTTTTTCATCCAGACAGGGTTTCTCTGAGGACAAACCCTACATTTATGCCAGAGGTGGTCTCCAGTGTGGCCCTCAACCAAACCATCCACCTGCCTACCTTTTACCCAAATCCACAGAACAAGGGTGAGAAAATTCTGCATTCTTTGGACATACGCAGGCAGTTGCGCTTCTACTCGGACAGAACTAAAGCTTTCAGAACGACTGAGCAACTCAGTGTCATATGCTGCAGGATCACAAGAAAGGCTATCTCAAAACAGACTATTTCTAAATGGATAGGCCATTGCATCCGTTTCTGCAATTTTCAGCCTGCCAAATCAGTGTTTAAGGGCATTAGGCCTCATTCCACCAGAGCAGCAGCCACTTCAGCAGCCTTCCTCAGAGGAGTACCAACCAAAGATATCTTAGAGGCTGCAACTTGGAGTTCAGTGCACACCTTTACAAAGCACTACAACTTGCCTCTCTACTCTCAGTCCAGAGCAGGCTTCGCCACTGCAGTTCTACAGGGCCTCATAGCCTCTCCTAATCCTATTTAACCCAGCCACCTATCCACAACTTTGGGATTCTACCCAAGAGTAATGACTGCAACAGTGAAACACGATGAACATAGTACAGTTGTGTACCTACCATAAATGTTGATGTTGGAGTGTATTCACTGTTGCAGTCCAGGTTACCCACCTTCCATCCCCCTTCTCTTTGCTGGGACTTATCTGCACTTCTCTATCCTATATAACCTTTTTGGTGTATTTGCTTGTAGATGAAGGAAATTATATTTTTATGCATGCATTTCTGATTGGTTTATTTTTCAGCCTACCTATTTGGGGCACCTGACATCTGGGGCAAGAAGAACTCTAGAAAATGGCGCCAGCTGCAACTTTTATACCCATGGCGCAATGACGTCAGGGAAGAGGCGACAGTAACCGACGCTGGACCTAGACTTTGGAATTCTGGCCGATTGAGGGTAGCCTGCCAGCAGGATAACCCAAGAGTAATGACTGCAACAGTGAATACACTCTTAACATCTACATTTATGGTAGGTACACAACTGTACTTTTTTGGAGTCAAGCTTGACCCCTGACTCCTTACCTCCTGCTCCCAGTAAGCCTGACCGATATTACAGGGTCCCTGACTCACATAAAGTTGTATGCAGAAACCCTGCTGCTGATCCTGAAACTATTTCACAGGGTCCAAAGGGGAGTTAAGGCCTGAACAGCAAAAAATCCTAACCCCTCTGACAGAGATTCAAGGGCACTTGACAGATGGGGAAAAAAGGTTTACACATCTGCAACCTTGGCAGTCAGGGCCTTAAACTGTCTATTTCATATGCTTAAGTACCAACAACCTGTTATGGGATTGCTGAAACAGAAAATGATGATTTCATCATGTGCAGAAAATAAAGAATTGCAGGAATTATTGCATGCAGCTGAACAAGTTGGAAAGCATACTTTGCAATGTGGTTTTGATTCCTTAGAGGCCTCCTGCAGGGCCACAGTTACTGGATCTGTGATTAGGAGGCATGCCTGGTTAAAGGAACAAAATTTGCCTGATCATGTTAAAGCTAAATTGCTAGATGCACCTTTACAGCATGATTCTCTGGTATTAAGGCAGAAGAGGTTTTAAAGAAAATGGAAGACAAAGCTAAGTCTATGCAAACTGTTAAAGACTGCTTAAAAGTGCAGCCATCAAGATTCAGTAGACACTGGCCTACAAAAAATTTGTCCTTTTCTGTGTCAGAGCTCAAAGGGGCACATCCAGACGCCCAAAGGGTTCCAGATTCCAGGTGCAAGATTCATACAGGTTAAAGCAATGGGGCGCATCTACCTCCAAATCAGGGGGAGATGAAGTGCTGAGCTACAGAAAACAGTCCCAATGACTTCCCTCTGTCTACGCCAAGCTCTTATCTTTTGACAGCATCCTATAGGGGGAAAATTAGCACTTTTTGCTCAAAATTGTCAGTTAATAACCCAGGACAAGTGGGTACTAAACATAGTCTCACAGGGATACAGATTCCATTTCCACACTCTGCCAATGGCAAACGGTTGGCCAGATCTGCCCAAAAATCAATTGGCAGAGGCACAGAAACAGGTTATGCCCCTCATGGATAATGGGGGCCATTCAACCAGTACCAGAACAGGAAAAAGGACAAGGTTTTTACTCGACTGTTCTTGGTACCCAGAAAGGACAAGGCCTGGCAGCTAATACTGGATTTATCAATTTTGAACACATACCTGGACTTTCCAAAATTCAAAATGCTGACTTTGCTGCAGATTGTCCATGCTGGGCAAGAATGCTTGGCTGGTGACATTAGACCTAAAAGAGGCATACCTGCTTGTCTCAGTAAGACAATCGTGCAGAAGATACCTCGGATTCAAGGCTGGCTTAATGCATTACCAATTCTCTGCACTGCCCTTTGGCTTATCTACTGCGCCCATGGTCTTTACAAAGTGCCTGGCACCAGTAATTGCATTTTGCAGACAAAGAAGTATACAGATATATCCTTACTTGGACGATTGTCTCATTCAAGCAGAGAACAAGGATACTCTTCTTCGCCTCCTGGCGTTTGTGAAAAGGCTTCTAGCATGCCTAGGGTACACAAACGAAAAGAAATCACAACTGGTACCCTCTCAAAAGATAACATTCCTGGGTGCAAGCTTGAATAGAACTGCCCAGGTGGCTTACCTTACGCCAGACAAAGGCAACTGGCTACTTCAAACTGATGGCAACAAAAACCCAGTCTTCTGCAAGACAAATTCTGCAGGCTCTGGGCTTCATGGCATCCTGCATCCTACTAATTCCATATGCAAGACTGCATATGAGGAAACTTCAATGGTACCTAAAAAGTTTATGGAGTCAACATTCACACAGTCTGTAAACAATGATTCCTCTCATTCCCTACCTGCAACAGGAGTTTCTATGGTGGGCAAAGGCCTGTCAGCAAAACATGGGACGGCCTTTCACTCTACCCCCTGCCAGCCAAACCTTAACAGACTCATCAGATTATGCCTGGGGGGCCCCCACTTGGCAGGAAGATGCATTCAGGGCATATGGGCACCAAAACAAATGCATCTACATATCAACCAGAAAGATATGCTAGCTGTTCAAAATGCCCTAACAGCCTTCAAGGACTTACTTCATCCAGGACAACTACTGATAAAGACAGGCAACACCACAGTCATGTAGTATATAAACAAGCAAGGGGGCACACACTCGTATCTCCTTTGCAGATTAGCTATGGCACTGTGGGGACACAGCTTTGACCTACCAAATACATCTCCAAGCTCAATTCCTTCCAGGAAAACAAAACATTCTGGCAGACGGTAAAAAACAGAAACCTTATGGATCTTCACAAATGGAAACTAAATCCACAAGTGTTAATCATGATAACAGAGAAATGGGGGAGCCCAGACATAGATCTATTTGCCTGTCCTCAGAATTATCAATTGAAAAGATTCTGCACAAGGACTTACCACAGACAAGCATGGAAAGTGGACACCCTATCATTCATTTGGAAAAACCTATCATTTTATGCCTCTTCTACCCAAGGTCCTCCTAAAAGTCAGACAAGAGAAGCCAAAGATGATATTAATTGCCCCGGGCTGGCCTCGCCAATGCTTGTACCCAATCCTAAGGAACTTGTCTCAATAACCAGCATGGACCTTGCCTCAAAGACCACAACTACTTTCCCAGCCGAACAATCTGATCCTGCACAATCAACTACAGACTCTAAACCTGGCGGCATGGCTAATCATGCAAACACCACCTCTCAGTAAAGCTGTGATGGATGTCATTTTGGAAGCCAGAAGGCCTAGTACTAAAAACTGTTATGTTGACAAATGGAAGAGATTCTTTGCTTGGAATTGAGCACAAGGAACTGATACAGCAGAACCAAATATTCCTCGGGTATTACAAGTCTTAACTGAGATGCTTGACAAAGGCCTATCTTTCTCATCAATCCAAATCCATGCCTCTGCCATTTCGGCTCATTACAACACAGAGCCACCAATCTTTTCTCATCCTTTACTAAAGCAGTATCTTAGAGGAGCCAAAAATTTAAGGCCCTCTAGAAGATCACTATTAACTGCATGGGACCTGTTGGAAAAGCTCACCCTGCCTCCATTTGAACCAGCTGCTACCGCTGATATAAATTTCTTATCATGGAAGACAACTCTGCTACTAGCAATTACTTCAGCAAGAAGAGTTTCAGAGTTACAGGCCCTCATGGCTATAAAGCCTTTTATCATATTTTACCCGGACAGGGTGTCTGAGGACAAATCCTACTTTTATGCCTAAAACAGTTTCCAGTGTGGCTCTTAACCAAACAATTCATCTGCCAACTTTTTATCCAAATCTGCAGAACAAAGGGGAGAGAATTCTGCATTACTTGGATGTACACAGACAGCTAAGATTCTACTTGAGCAGGACTAAAGCTCTAAGAAAAACTGAGCAATTACTAGTGTCATATGCTGCAGGATCAGAAGGAAAGGCTATTTTAAAGCAGACAGTTTCAAAGTGGATAAGCCACTACATCCGTTTCTGCTACTTACACCATGGTAAACCTGTGCCCAAGGGCATTGGGTCTCATTCCACCAGAGCTGCAGCTACCTCAGCAGCTTTTCTCAAGGAGTACGAACCAAAAAGATATTCTAGAGGCTGCTACTTGGAGTTTTGTTCACACCTTCTCAAACCATTACCATTTGCCTCTCTACTCTAAGTCTAGGGCAGGCTTTGCCACTGCATGGCCTTATAGCCGCACCTAATGCTGTTTAGCTCCAGCCTCCCAACCTTAGCTTTGGGATTCTACACAAATGTGTAATGACTGCAACAATGAAACACTAAGAACATAGTACAGTTGTGTACACTTACCATAAGTGTAGATGTTGGAGTGTATTCACTGTTGCAGTCCAGGTTACCCTCCCGCCATCCCCCTGTCATTCTGAAGTTTTTCTTTCCTTCTCTATCTTCTACAACCTATGTGGTGTATTTGCTTGTAGATGAAGGTAAGGTTTATATTGATGCATGGAGATATATATATATATATATATATATATATATATATATGTATCTAATATTGCTACCTTTTTGGGGGCAAGAAAAACTAAAGAAAATGGTGTCTGCTGCATGTTTTATACCCCTGATGACCTGACGTCATGGAAGAGAAGACTGCAACCAACGCAGGACCCAAGACTTTGGAATTCAGGCCGACTGAGGGCAACCTGCCAGCAGATTACCCAAATGTAATGACTGTAACAGTGAATACACTCTAACATCTACATTTATGTTAAGTGTACACAACTGTACTTTTACGCAGGCTCCCCCCCCGGTGCCCTCCTGGGAGTTTACGCAGGCTCCCCCCAGTGCCCAACTGGGAGTTTACACGGGCCTCCCACCTCAGTGCCCTCCTGGGAGATTATGCAGGCTCCCCACCTTTCAGTTCCCTCCTGGGAGTTTACGCAGCCCCCCCCAAGTGCCCTCCTGTGAGTTTACGCAGGCTCCCCCCCTGGTGCCGCCCTGGGAGTTTACGCAGTCTCCCCCCGGGCCCTCCTGGAAGTTTACACAGGCCTCCCCCTTGTGCCCTCCTGGGAGTTTACACAATCTCCCCCTGTGCCTTCCTGGGAGTTTACACAACCTCCCCCCGTGCCCTTCTGGGAGTTTACACAGGTCCCCCCTCAGTGCCCTCTTGGGAGTTTACGCAGCCTCCCCCCCCCTCAGTGCCCTCCTGGGAGTTTACGCAGCCCCCCCCCCTCAGTGCCCTCCTGGGAGTTTATGCAGGCTCCCCCCGTGCTCTCCTGGGAGTTTATGCAGGCTCCCCCCGTGCCCTCCTGGGAGTTTATGCAGGCCCCCACTGCCCTCCTGGGAGTTTACGGTGGCTTCCCCCCCAGTGCCCTCCTGGGAGTTTACGCAGACTCCCCCCCAGTGCCCTCCTGGGAGTTTACACAGGCTCCCCCCCTCAGTGCCCTCCTGGGAGTTTACGCAGGCTCCCCCCAGTGCCCTCCTGGGAGTTTACGCAGGCTCCCCTCCCCCCAGTGCTCTCCTGGGAGTTTACGCAGGCTCACCTCCCCAGTGCCCTCCTGGGAGTTTATGCTGGGCTCCCCCCAGTGCCCTCCTGGGAGTTTACGTAGGCCCCCTGTGCCGTCCTCAGTTTACACAGGCTTCACCCCCAGTGCCCTCTTGGGAGTTTACGCAGGCCCCCCCCAGTGCTCTCCTGGTAGTTTACGCAGGCTCCCCCCCAGTGCCCTCCTGGGAGTTTACGCAGGCTCCCCCCCCAGTGCCCTCCTGTGAGTTTACGCAGGCTCCCCACCCCAGTGCCCTCCTGGGAGTTTACACAGTCTATCCCCCCCAGTGCCCTCCTGGGAGTTTACGCAGTCTATCCCCCCAGTGCCCCTCCTGGGAGTTTACGCAGGCTATCCCCCCAGTGCCCTCCTGGGAGTTTACGCAGGTTTCCCCTAGTGCCCTCCTGGGAGTTTACGCAGGTTTCCCCTAGTGCCCTCCTGGGAGTTTACGCAGGCTCCCCCCCTAGTGCCCTCCTGGGAGTTTATGCAGGCTCCCACCCTAGTGCCCTCCTGGGAGTTTACACAGGCTCCCCCCCCAGTGCCCTCCTGGGAGTTTACACAGGCACCCCCCCCCAGTGCCCTCCTGGGAGTTTACACAGGCACCCCCCAGTGCCCTCCTGAGAATTTATGCAGGCTCCCCCTGTGCCCTCCTGGGAGTTTACACAGTCTTCCCCCCAGTGCCCTCCTGGGAGCTTACGCAGGCTTCCCCCCAGTGCCCTCCTGGGAGCTTACGCAGGCTTCCCCCCAGTGCCCTCGTGGGAGTTTATGCAGGCTCCCCCCAGTGCCCTCCAGGGATTTTATGCAGGCTCCCCCGTCTGAGTTTATGCAGGTGCCCCCCCAGTGCCCTCTTAGGGAGTTTACGCAGGTGCCCCCCAGTGCTCTCCTGGGAGTTTATGTAGGCCACCCCAGTGCCCTCCTGGAAGTTTATGCAGGCTCCCCCCCAGTGCCCTCCAACGAGTTAATGCAGGCCCCCCCCCCTGCCTTCCTTGGAGTTTACACAGGCTCCCCTCCAGTGCCCTCCTGGGAGTTGCGCAGTCTTCCACCCGGGCCCTCCTGCGAGTTTACACAGGCCTCCCCCCCGTGCCCTCCTGGGAGTTTACACAACCTTCCCCCGTGCCCTCTTGGGAGTTTACACAACCTCCCCCCGTGCCCTCCTGGGAGTTTATGCAGGCCCCCTCAGTGCCCTCCTGAGAGTTATGCAGGCTTCCCCGTGCCCTCCTGGGAGTTATGCAGGCTTCCCCCTCAGTGCCCTCCTGGGGGTTTATGCAGGCTCCCCCCTCAGTGCCCTCCTGGGAGTTTACGCAGGCTCCCCCCCATAGTGCCCTCCTGGGAGTTTACGCAGGCTCCCCCCCATAGTGCCCTCCTGGGAATTTACGCAGACTCCCCCCCAGTACTCTCCTGGGAGTTTAAGCATGCTTCCCTCCCCAGTGCCCTCCTGGGAGTTTAAACTGGCCCCCCGTGCCCTCAGAGTTTACACAGGCTTCACCCCCAGTGCCCTCTTGGGAGTTTACGCAAGTTTCACCCCCAGTGCCCTCCTGGGAGTTTATGCAGTCTTTCCCCCAGTGCCATCCTGGTAGTTTACGCAGACTTCCCCCACCAGTGGCCTCCTGGGAGTTTACGCAGGCTCCCCCCAGTGCCCTCCTGGGAGTTTACACAGGCTCCTTTCCCAGTGCCCTCATGGGAGTTTACGCAGGCTAACCCCCCAGTGCCCTCCTGGGAGTTTACACAGGCTAACCCCCCAGTGCCCTCCTGGGAGTTTACGCAGCCCCCCGTGCCCTCCTGGGAGTTTAATCAGCCCCCTCCGTGCCTTCCTGGGAGTTTACACAGGCACCCCCCAGTGCCCTCTGGAGAGTTTACGCAGCCCCCCCCCAGTGCCTTCTGGGAGTTTACACAGCCCCCCCAGTGCCCTCATGGGAGTTTACGCAGGCTTCCCCTTAGTGCCCTCCTGGGAGTTTATGCAGGCTCCCCCCCGTGCCCTCCTGGGAGTTTATGCAGGTGCCCCCCAGTGCCCTCTTTGGGAGCTTATGCAGGTGCCTCCCAATGCCCTCCTAGGAGTTTATGCAGGGCCCCCCCCCCAGTGCCCTCCTGGAAGTTTATGCAGGCTCCCCCCCCCCCAGTGCCCTCCAAGGAGTTTATGCAGGCCCCCCTACTGCCTTCCTTGGAGTTTACACAGGCTCCCATCCAGTGCCTTCCTGGGAGTTTATGCAGTCTTCCCCCCGGGCCCTCCTGGGAGTTTACACAGGCCTCCCCCCGGGCCCTCCTGGGAGTTTACACAACCTCCCCCCGGGCCCTCCTGGGAGTTTACCCAGCCTCCCCCCGGGCCCTCCTGGGAGTTTACCCAGCCTCCCCCCGTGCCCTCCTGGGAGTTTACCCAGCCTCCCCCCATGCCCTCCTGGGAGTTTACCCAGCCTCCCCCCGTGCCCTCCTGGGAGTTTACGCAGGCTCCCCCCCTCAGTGCCCTCCTGGGAGTTTACGCAGGCTCCCCCCCTCAGTGCCCTCCTGGGAGTTTACGCAGGCTCCCCCCCAGTGTGCCCTCCTTGGGGTTTACGCAGGCTCCCCCCCCCCGTGCCCTCCTGGGAGTTTACGCAGGCTCCCCCTTCAGTGCCCTCCTGGGAGTTTATGCAGGCTCCCCCCCAGTGCTCTCCTGGGAGTTTACGCAGGCTCCCCCCCAGTGCGCTCCTGGGAGTTTACGCAGGCCCCCCGTGCCCTCCTCTGAGTTTACACAGGCTTCACCCCCAGTGCCCTGTTGGGAGTTTACCCAAGTTTCATCCCCCAGTGCCCTCCTGGGAGTTTACGCAGTCTTCCCCCCAGTGCCATCCTGGTAGTTTACGCAGACTTCCCCCACAAGTGCCCTCCTGGGAGTTTACGCAGGCTCCCCCCGTGCCCTTTTGGGAGTTTGCACAGGCTCCTTTCCCAGTGCCCTCATGGGAGTTTAAGCAGGCTAACCCCCCAGTGCCCTCCTGGGAGTTTATGCAGGCTAACGCCCCCAGTGCCCTCCTGGGAGTTTACGCAGCCCCCCGTGCCCTCCTGGGAGTTTACACAGGCCCCCCCTCAGTGCCCTCCTGGAAGTTTATGCATGACCCCCCCAGTGCCCTCCTAGAAGTTTACTCAAGCTCCCCCACCAGTGCCCTCCTGGAAGCTTACGCATGCTCCCCCCATACCCTCCTGGGAGTTTACGCAGCCCCCCCACTTCTCTCCTGGGAGTTTACGCAGGCTTCCCCCTAGTGCTCTCCTGGGAGTTTACACAGGCTCCCCCCCCAGTGCCCTCCTGAGAGTTTACCAGGCTCCCCCCGTGCCCTCCTGGGAGTTTACGGAGGCACCCCCCCAGTGCCCTCCTGGGAGTTTACGCAGGCTCCCCCCCAGTGCCCTCCTGGGAGTTTACGCAGGCTCCCCCCCAGTGCCCTCCTGGGAGTTCATGAGGCTCCCCAGTGCCCTCCTGGGAGTTCACGAGGCTCCCCCAGTGCCCTCCTGGGAGTTTACACAGGGTCCCCCCAGTGCCCTCCTGGGAGTTCGCAGGCTCCCCAGTGCCCTCCTGGGAGTTGCATGAGGCTCCCCAGTGCCCTCCTGGGAGTTTGCAGGCCCCCAGTGCCCTCCTTGGGAGTTTGACAGGCTCCCCCAGTGCCCTCCTTGGGAGTTCAGGCTCCCCAGCGCCCTCCTTGGGAGTTCATGAGGCTCCCCGTGCCCTCCTTGGGAGTTTACGCTGGTGCCCCCCAGTGCCCTCCTGGGAGTTTATGCAGGCCCCCCCCCCCAGTGCCCTCCTAGGAGTTTATTCAGGCCCCCGTGCCCTCTCCCCAGTGCCTTCCTAGGAGTTTACACAGGCTCCCTCCCCCCCAGTGCCTCCCTGGGATTTTATGTAGGCTCCCCCACCCCCACTGCCTTCCTGGGAGTTTACGCAGGCTTCACTATTTTGTTATTCGTGATGCTTGCATCCAAATTCCCAAAGCACCTAGAACTTTCCCATGCTTTCTGGTTGGGGCAGTCACTATCATTGTAGAGCTCTGCTGTTAGGTCTCATCTCAACCCCCTTGGGTATTGAAGTGCCTGGTTCCATTGGCTTCCCATATGTGGTTACTGGCAAACCAAATTTTTCCTTACTTGCTTAACTGGCTCATTGTTGCTACCACATAAGAACATCTCTTTGTTAGTTTTTTTTTTATTTATTTTATTTTAACATTTGTTGACCGGGAAAGTCTGACTAGGTTCCACAGAGCCTGTTTTCAGCGGAGGTCCAGGGAGAAATGCTTCAGATTTATGTCTTATAAAACAGTTCAGTGTATATAATTTTACTGCGCTTGCAGTGGAGCCTGCCCATCATACCTTCTTTTTAAAAAGGTGCAACATTGTGCCCTCATTTATGGCCAACATTGAGCACATAATTTTAGACTTGAAGCTCTTTACGAAAAAATTAAATCTTGATATGTATGGCTTGAATGATGGTAGGCGGGGGGCATGTAATGTCAGTTTAAAAAGGAAAAGTATCATTAATCTGCCATTGCACCCTGTTCACAACTTTGAATGGATTTGTGAAAAGGAGATTAGAGATTTATTACAACAAAGGTGCCAACATTGTTGCTATAATTTGTCACCTTATGAAAAGGACATTTTAACATCTATTACACAAGATGTAGACATCAGATGCATATGTCCTGGTAAAGGTGGAGGACTTGTAATTATGTACAATCTTGATTATCAGGGGAGACTGCTTAACTTATGTGACAATGCTGTATATAATGTTGTCTCGTTAATTGAGATAAATATAGCATGTAGGGCTGTGAGAATAGCATTGGAAGAGCGGTTTCTGTTTGAGCAATTGCTAGACGATTTATATGCACTTTTAAGAGTGCTGGACCCTGTTATCTCAAGAATGTTTGGCATCTCAAAGTTCCTTTTGAACATCAGGGATCCATGTGGCTTCAGCAGGGTCCATCACTGAGCCACTGGCCACATTTGTTGACAAGATCTCAAAAATTTGTTTAAACATTTTGGACATATTTGTGATTCATGGAATTTGTTGGACAAAATAAGGCAGGCTGACCATGATTTATATTATTTTAATTATTACTTGTGGCATTAAAAGCCTGTTTTCTGTCATCCCACAAGAACAAGGTTTGTTATGGTTTGATGAGATAGTTGAACTTTATGGGGGACTAACTGAAAATGATGAAAATGTAGTACATGATTTCATGGAAATAATTTTGTCCAGTTTCTTGGTGTTTGGCAGCTAATATTATAAACAGTGCTCTGGGGTGGCCATGGAGGCCATTTGTGCCCCTGTGTTTGCAAATGGCGTTTTGTTAAGGTGGGAATTAATGTCCTTGTTCAAGTTTACACTTTTTAATCTTTGCAAAGCCTACTACAGTCATTTAGATGACCTGTTATTTTTGTGGCAAGGTAGTATAGGTCAATTTAATGAATTGTTGGGGTTGATGCAACATAGTACCAAGATGTTATGTAGTCCAATCTTGCCTACATTCTTACCCGTGGGTTCGGAGCCGAATGTTGGCTCCGACTTGGCCAAACTTTTGTAGCTCAAAGTCTTTCTATTGGCTGGGCTAAGATGGTATCCCATGCTGCATTGCTCTATATCCCAGATCTCGTTTGCCGCTCGTGTAGCTCAGACGTGGTCTCGCTCTTGGCTGTGGCTAAGTACCTTTTTTCTTCTTGAGAGAGTTTTACAAACAAAAAGCTATTTTAATAGCTATTGCTAGTTTGGTGTTATTTGTGAAAAATTGTGTGTGTGTGTGTGTGTGTGTGTGTGTGTGTGTGTGTGTGTGTGTGTGTGTGTGTGTGTGTTTGTTTCTGTGGTATCCTACTAGCTTTTCCAATGGGCTAGGCCCGTTTCAGTTAGAGGACCTAGTCTGTTCCATTGCTTTCCTGTGTTATAACTTCTGGTCTAAAACTGTTTAATTTAGAGGTTTTAGTCCCAATCCCTTTTTGTGTGTTTGTCAGAGGATTGTTAGAGTTCGTTAGTGGTAGTCTTTTCCCCCGCTAAGTGTGGTGTAGTCTGTGACAGTTTTTTCCAGTCAGTTCTGTACCTGTGATTTTTTTTGTCTTGGTGACTATTGGTAATTCCTTAAGATGTCTAAAGATTCTAAGGAGCACAAGCCCTCGGGCTTCAAGAAATGCTCAGTGTGGCTATAAAATGTCCATTACCGATGGACATTCGTTATGTGTTTATTGTCTGGGAGCAATCCATCTGCAGGAGTCTTGCAGCTTCTGTCATGCATTTAGTCCTAGGGTGCTTCAGGAAAGAAAGAATAAGTTAATACTCAAGGGACTTCTGAAACCCGCTTTCGAAGAGGGTCTGGAATCTGCTTCCAACTCTACAGCTAAAACCACAAAATCAAAAAGGATGTCTCCGACTCCTTCAGTCTCCCCGGAGCCACCGGAGAAAGTAGCTAAATCAGCTTTGACATCCTCGGCTCCACTGTCCTCTGGGCCGCAAGAAGTGTCAGTGATGGAACCGGCGTCGGCTCCAATTATATTGGAACCTATTCGGAGCCGATCGCCTAGTATTAGGCAAGTATCACCTGAGAGGAGATCTCTATCTCCCTCCTTGTCCTCCAAATTCTCCAGGACTTTATCGGATGTGGACGTCGATAGAGTGGTGCAGTCACCGGTTTTGGCAAAATTGTTCTCGGCTCTGTCCCATTTGGCTCCGGAGCCCATCCTGCAACCTACTTCGATACTTGTTCCGAGCGCATCCCAGCCTTCGGAGCCAGAGTGCTCGGCTCCGTGTGTTGTTTCCAGATCGGTTCCGATGGCCCCTCCTGGCTTATCAGTGCCTACGTCAGCTCCGACCCCGTCAGCGCCGTCCACGGGATTCAGGATTCTGGAATTTTCAGTCGGACCCGAGGGAGAGGCTTCGGGACATCTCTCGGTTCCTAGTCTCCCACTTGGTGCTTCGGCGCGGGGAAGCCAGACTCCTGTCGTGGTTTCAGAGGCTGGTCGCTCCTCAGATCCACTGGGGGCCAGCCTTTGAGGCCATGGGGAGTGCGCTGGCTAGATAGTCAGCGACATCATGCTGGTCAGTCATTCTGTCCCCTACCACTCCGGTGCGGGTCTCTGATCACCTATCTTTAGACAGTGGAGCCCGAAGGCCTCAGGGTACCCCCATGAGTGGTCCCAAAGTTTCTGAGGGCCCCTCAGAGTGCTTGCCTGAGGAGCCCCCTGGAAAGAAAATGTGCAAGAGGAAGCACATAGACTCCCAGGATGAGTCTCTCACCTCAGATACTGACCTCAAGGAATCGGAGGGGTCCCCCAAGTCATCCTCTGAGGATGTTTCTTTCTCTGACATCCTAGAGATATTGAAACAGAGGTGACTGGCCGTCCAAAACCCCCTCCGAGGAGGAGTCTGTCTTCCTGAAGGCCTTCGGTGCTCAGCCTTCCGCCTCCTGGGTGTCCCCACCCTTCAACGAGCTCCTGAATTTGATTTGTTGGAGGGTGTGGGAGAACCCTGACTCTGTGGAACTAGTCCACAGGAGACGCAATAAATTTTCTCTCTGCTCCCCTGGGTAAAGAATTTCTGTCCAAGGGAGTCCCTGTGGATGCCATGGTGGTGGCAGCGGCCACTCAGAAGGAATTATACACTGCTCCAGAGAAATCTCCTCAAGGAGCTTGGAGATCCTCTCACGGGTACTGTTAACGCCCAGATGTGTACCCTCAATTCCATCGTTAACTCCTCCATGAGACTGATTTCATATGCAGCCGAGGGAGCGAGTAGGGCAGCAAGCTCAGGAGTCGCCCTTAGGAGGCAGGCCTGGATGCGCCTTAATTTCACGGAGGCATTCAAGTCTTCATTCACCGACTCCCCCTTTGATGGTTCCTCTTTGTTCAGAACCAAGGTGAGACACCCTCACCAGGTGCGAGCAGGAGGGAAAAACTCTGCTGTAGGGGTCCGTTTTTCCCTTCCCTCTACACCTTATCCCAAGGCCCAGAGGGATGGAAAAATGTGGTTCAAGAAATCAGATGTTCCACCCAGTCCCACCCAGTCAAAGGGATTACACAGCTTCAGAGGTTTCAAAGCTGCTAGAAAAAGGAGCCATCCAACATGTCCTCTCAGACCAGATCGGATTAGGGACTTAATCAGGATTCTTTTTGGTGCCGAAAAGAACAGGGGACCTGAGGCCCATATTGGATCTCAGCTGATTGAACAACCATGTACAAAAGTCCAAGTTCCGAATGGTCACATTGCAGTCGATTCTCCCATTGTTGGGAAAAGAAGTATGGATGTGCTCCATTGACCTCAAAGATGCTTACTACCATATAAAAATGGACAGGGCATCCAGGAGTCACCTACGCTTCCGGCTGGGAGCCAGTCATTTTCAATTTCGAGCCCTGCCCTTTGGTCTCACCACAGCCACCAGGGTGTTCACCAAATGTATGGTGGCGGCGACGGCTCACTTGAGACGTCAAGGTTTCCAAGTGTCTCCTTATCTGGACGACTGGCTCCTCACTACTACCACCAGGCATCTACTAATTCAGACCAGAGACGCCACCATAACTCTGTCAGCAGTTGGGCATAACATTGAACTGGGAAAAATTTGCCTTGTTGCCCTTGCAGCGTGTCAGATTTATAGGTGCAGAACTAGACGCCGTCCTTATGCAGGCGTTTCTACCACAGGAAAGAATCAGAATCCTACAGCAACAAGTTAATGCCCTGCTTCCTCTGAGAAGAGCAAAGGCAAGATGGGTTCTCCAACTCCTGGGGACTATGGCTGCGACAATTATGTTAGTCCCTCTAGCAAGGTTACATATGAGACTCCTTCAATGGCTTCTCTTTGCCCAGTTGCCCTCGCAGCGTGTCAGATTTATAGGTGCAGAACTAGACGCCATCCTTATGCAGGCGTTTCTACCACAGGAAAGAATCAGAATCCTACAGCAACAAGTTAATGCCCTGCTTCCTCTGAGAAGAGCAAAGGCAAGATGGGTTCTCCAACTCCTGGGGACTATGGCTGCGACAATTATGTTAGTCCCTCTAGCAAGGTTACATATGAGACTCCTTCAATGGCTTCTCTTTGCCCAGTGGTCTCTCCAACAGCTTCCACTTTCTCACCCTATTCTACTCACGGACAGGTGCAAACAGGATCTCAGTTGGTGGCGCTGCACCAACAACCTGGACACGGGGAAAACCTTGCGTTCCACCGCCCCCAATTGCCACGGTGACCACGGATGTCTCCCAGATGGGGTGGGGGGAGCATTATCTAGGCAGTACAGTCTAAGGCACGTGGCAAGAGCATGAGATACATTTGCATATCAACGTCCAGGAAATGAGAGCTGTGCTACTTGCGTTGCAGGCACTTCAGAGCTTTCTCCCTTTCGGGACTATTGCAATCCACTCGGACAATGTCAGTGGTGTGGTGTCTGAACAAGCAGGGAGGAACCAAGTCATATCCCCTGTGCAGAGAGGCCATGCGAGTGTCGCAGTAGGCAGTGTTTTCCCAACGTTTTCTGGTGGCAACGCACATTCCTGAGAAGTCTAACATGATTGCAGACAGGCTAAGCAGAGCTATTCTGATGCCTTATGAGTGGTCCCTGAACTGTCAAGTTGCGGAATGGATCTTCCGCAGATGGGGGTCAGCCTTGCTGCGACCTTTTTGCCAGCCCCCTCAATGCCAAATGCAGCAGCTACTTCACGTTGATCCCCCCTCAGGGGGAGTCACCCAGGGATGCTCTAGTCCACGATTGGCCCTCTGGTCTACTATATGCTTTTCCTCTGGTCCCCTTGCTGTCAAAGGTGATTCAGAAAGTGCAGTCCTTGGGAAGCAGAATGATTCTGAGTGTCCCACACTGGCCTCATCAGGTTTGGTTCTCCTTTCTCCATTCCTACATTGTGGACTCTCGTTGGATTCTGGACTCACAACCAGACTTACTGACACATCAGGGCAGCTCCATCCCTCTCTGCGGGTGGTTGACAGCCTGGCTTATTCCACTTCCGTCATTAGTTAAGCATCATCATTTTTCGTCGGAGGTAGTTCATATTTTATCTTCCTCTCATAAACCCTCTACTAGGAAGATTTATTCCAGCAAATGGAAGAGATTTTCAATCTGGGCTCATACCCAAGGCATTGACCCTTGCATGGCTCCAATTTCATCTGTTTTGAAGTTCTTGTCTATGCTTTTTCGCCAGGGCTCAGCGTCCGCCACCGTAAAAGTCCAATTGGCGGTGATTTCTAACTTTCATGTCACTAATGAGCCTAGTCTGATGGCTCACAGACTCTGTAAGGCTTTCCTGAAGGGCACTCTGTTACTCCGTCGTCCTGTATTCGAACCTATCATGCCTTGGGATTTAAACTTTGATGTCCTTCAAGGATGCATCTGCAGTCCTTACAAATGGGTTGTCCTGTCGTCAGACAGCCCTTCGGTCGGCCGGATTCCAAAGTCTGGGTCTGGCCTCGGCTGGTGTCGCACTTCACCTGACGTCATAGCGGCAGTTCTTCGGGTATAAAGGCATCAGCCGACGCCATTTTCCTCAGTCTTTCTTGCCGCGTGGCGCCAGAAGCAGAAGCTGTTCGCAAGTGCCGGTCGGTCAGAACCAGAGATTACTACTACAAGTACCGAAGACTTCTAAAAAGCTAAGTACCCCGTTGGGGACTCTTTCTTGCCTCAGCCGATGTCAGAAAAAGTGAATAACTGTTTAACTTGTGGGAAACAAATACCTCATAAAGATTTCCACTCTTACTGCTTACCTTGTTTAGGCCCAGACCACGACGTAGCAGCTTGTCTAGCCTGTGCTTCTTTTAACCGACGGACGCTTAGACGTCGGTCGGAATTTGCTGAAGAGTTTTTCGGCTCCGATTTTGCTTACATTATGCCGTCGGATACTCCGACTACGCAAATTTCTAAAAAACGCAAGGAAAAGGACCGACACTCGCGGTCTGCGGTTTCGGCCAAAACCGCGGTTAACCCAACCGCGAGTGTCTCGGTTTCGGCTGAAACAGAGTCCACGGTTCTTCCTTCGGCCAAAAGCTTGCCACTTACCGAGGCCTCATCCAGCCTGGCTGAATCTGCTACTGAAATCCCACCTGCTCTTGCAGGTTCGCAGGATTTATCTGATACTATCCCTTTGGATATTTCTACCCCTGCACGTGGAGCTGCTAGGCCTCCTGCATCCATGTCTATTAAGGCCTTTGCCACGGCTAAAGCAGCAAAATCTACTAAATCGGTGCCTGCTAAGACCCCCTCTCACAGGCCTAGTTCCAGTTCACAAATATTTAGTCTAGCAGAGGATCTCATTTCTTTGATCCGGGGATCCCAACCACATCCAGAGAGGGCCTGTCACCCACCTCCAGAGAAGAGGACTAGAGTAGAGCCCCCTGAGCCAGTTTCTTCAGATGGATCCTCTGACGAGTCAGATAATTCAAACCCTCCAGAGGGCCCCTTTTCTCCTTATGAGGACTCTGATGCAGAAGACTCCATTCCTTCTGCCTCTCCGCCTGAGGAATTTTCTTTTGGGGAAACCTTGCATGCTATGAGGGAACAATTTCAATGGCAGGGCCAGGATTTTTCAGACTCTAGGAAAAGGCTTAGAACCTTTTTGCATTTGCCACAGCATAGGCCTTTAGCCATTCCTCCAGTACTTACTGTTGTGGATGATGCTTTTAATGATGCTTGTACTGCTCCTGATTCTCTTCCTCCGGCCCCTGCTAAGCCCGATAGGTACTACAGGGTTCCGGACACACACTATCATTTGTATAAGGCCCCTTTTGCAGATCCCGAAACTATCTCCCAGGGACCCAAGGCTGTAGCAGCTTCTTCAACGAAAAACCCCCTCCCCTCTGAAAGGGAATCTAGGGCCTTAGAGGGATGGGGTAAAAAAGTTTACACTTCTGCTACTCTTTCAGCTAGGGCCTTGAACTGTCAATTTCACATGATTCAGTATCAGGAATTTGTTAGACCAATTAACTAAAAAACTGTCCTCGGATGAACCATTAGACAAAAAATCTGTACAGGAAATGGTACATAACATTCAGCAGGTCAGTAATCATTCCTTAAAATGCGGCTATGATGCACTGGAGGCTTCCTTTAGATCAGCCATGACTGGCACAGTGATCAGAAGACATGCATGGTTGAAAGAGCAGTCCTTACCAGACCATGTTAAATCAAAGCTCCTAGATGCTCCCATGGATAAGCTCAATTTGTTTGGCTCCCAAGCAGCAGGTGCTGAAGAAGGTGGAAGAGAAAGCAAAATCTGTTCAGACAGTCAAGGATTTCTTGCAGGTCCAGCCTCCAAGGTTTAGCAGGAACTGGCCTTCCAAGAATTGGTCCTTTCCAGACACCTCCAGAGCTCCGAGAGGCAGGAATAGGCCAAGAGGCAGGGGTCAATCCAGAGGTGCCTACAGGGACGCCAGTGGCAGGCTAACAACCAGCGAGGTACAGCCACAGATCCAGCCACCACCACTTCCACAGGACAATCACAGTGACTTGGCTCTGGCACCGCCTACCAGGGAACAACTAGAAGCACCCTTAGGCGGGAAGCTAGCCTTATTTTCAGTAAACTGGCATTACATCACAGGAGACAAATGGATTTTACAGACAATAGACCAAGGTTACAGGTTTCACTTCCATACTCTACCAAGGAAGAGAGGAATGCCAAACCTACCTCCAAATCAGAAGACAGAAGCTCTAGAACAAATAACTCACCAAGGATGAGAGCTATAGAAAGGGTACCATCTATGGAACAAGGGCAAGGATTTTACTCCAGACTCTTCCTGGTACCAAGCAAAGAAAACCAATGGAGACCTATTCTCGACCTGTCCGCTTTAAACACATATCTCATTGTTCCAAAATTCAAAATGCTGACCCTACAGCAGCTTCTTCCCATGCTGGGCAAGGAGTCTTGGCTGGTAACTCTAGATCTCAAGGAGGCATACCTGCACGTCCCCATACGACCAAATTGCAGAAGATACCTCAGATTTCTTGCATGATCAGAGCATTATCAATTCTCAGCATTGCCCTTTGGCTTATCTACTGCGCCCAGAGTATTCATGAAATGCCTGGCATCAGTAATTGCTCATTGCAGGCTTCAGGGAATTCAAATTTATCCTTACCTGGACGACTGCCTGTTACAAGCGGACAACAAAAACAAATTAACAAAAGATTTGGAAAGGGTCATTCATCTACTACAAGCCCTGGGATACACAGTCAATATAAAAAAGTCAAGGCTGATATCATCCCAAAGGATAACCTTCTTGGGTGCAGATTTCGACACATCAAAACAAATGGCATTCCTGACAGTAGAAAAACAGGAGCAACTCCTTCTCTACTTCATGGCATTAACAAAGCAGAACCAGCTAACAGCAAGAAAAGTCCTGCAAGCTCTCGGTTACATGGCATCCTGCATAATATTGATTCCACATGCCAGACTACATATGAGGAAGTTACAGTGGTACCTAAGGAATTTATGGTCTCAGCACAAGCACAGCCTAGAAACCCAGATTCCAATAATTCCATGCCTGAAACAAGAATTCCAATGGTGGGCTCAGGCCTGTCAATCAAACAAGGGACTGCCCTTCCACAGCACTCAACCAAGCCAGACCATCACAACAGACGCCTCAGACCTCGGTTGGGGGGGTGCACATGCTGGACAAGTGCATACAAGGCTTATGGACTCAAGACCAGCTGCACCTACACAAATCAAAAGGAAATGCTGGCAGTAAAACTGGCAATTCAGGCATTCAGACTATTTCTTCGACAGGGTCAACTGCTGATAAGGACGGACAACACCACAGTTATGTGGTACATCAACAAACAGGGAGGCACACATTCATACCCTCTATGCCGGATGACAGTGGACCTCTGGAATGTGGCACTGAGCTTCAACATTCAGCTTCAAGCAATTTTTGTGCCAGGAAAAGAAAATATACTAGCAGACATCCTAAGCAGAAGTACCACGGATGCCCACGAATGGATGCTGCATCCGGGCATCTTCAAAACCATTACAGGGAAATGGGGACTACCAGAAATAGACTTATTTGCATCCCCACACAATCACCAACTGAAAAAATTCTGCACAAGGACGTACCACCCACTTGCTTGGAAAGTGGACTCCCTATCTTTCAGTTGGAAAAACCTGACAAGCATATGCATTCCCACCTCTTCCTTTGATGCACAAGGTGCTATTGAAGATCAAAGAAGACCGTCCAAGGATCATCCTGATAGCTCCAGTCTGGCCAAGGCAACATTGGTACCCATTACTGAGGAGCATGTCTCGGGAACAAATATGGCCTCTGCCCCTAGTTCCCTTGCTGTTAACACAGAACAACTTCAAAACCCTGCATCCAAACCTGAAAACACTGCAGCTGGCTGCCTGGAACATTGCATAAGACCAAATAACCCAGATTTATCTCAAAGGGTTAAAGACATTATCTTGGAGGCTCGCAGACCCTCAACAAGAAAAAATTATTCAGCAAAATGGAAAAGATATCTCATTTGGAGTACTGCAAAAGGAGAGAATGTGTCACTGGTAAACATAGCTAACATCCTGGAATACTTGGCAGAGCTCTTCCACAACGGCCTGTCCTATTCTTCCATTAAGATTCATGCACGCTATTTCAGCAGAATACAACTTGGATCCTCCAGTCTTCTCACATCCTCTGCTCAGGCAGTTTGAGAGGGATTAAAAATGTAAAGCCACCTAGGAAGCCACCATTGCCTGCATGGGACTTTAACTTTGTGCTAGAAAAGTTGACACTCCCTCTTTTCGAGCCAGCAGCAACAGCAGAATTACAGTACTTATAATGGAAAACTGCTTTCCTGCTTGCAATCACTTCAGCAAGAAGGGTATCTGAGCTACAGGCGTTAATGGCAGTACAGCCCTTCCTGATCTTCCATCAAGATAGTGTCCATGAGAACTAATCCTTCTTTTATGCCAAAGGTGGTCTCCAGGGTATCTTTAAATCAAGCTATCCACCTACCAACATTCTTCCCCAACCCACAGAACAGGGGAGAAAGACCGTTGCATACCTTGGATGTACATAGACAATTACGCTACTACCTGGACAGGACCAAGAGCAATAGAAAGACTGACCAGCTACTGGTAGCATATGCGACAGGAATGGAAGGAAAAGCAATTTCAAAACAGACAATCTCTAAGTGGATAGGAAATTGCATTAGATTTTGTTACTCCTACCATGGGAAGAAAACTCCAGAAAACATCAGGCCTCACACTACAAGGGCTACAGCCACTACCACAGCTTTCTTACGAGGAGTGGCTACCAAGGACATTTTAGAGGCTGCTACTTGGAGCTCCGTGCATACATTTGCCAAGCATTATAATTTACCTTTATACTCCAGATCCCGAGCAGGTTTTGCCACTGCTGTTTTGCAAGGGATCTTAACTACACCATAATCTTGTTTCTCCTACTCTCCCAGTTTGGCTATGGTATTCTACCCATTTGTAAGGACTGCAGATGCATCCTTGAAGGACATAGTACAGTTTTGTACCTACCATAAATGTAGATGTCCGATAGGCATGCATCTGCAGTCAGGATTACCCACCCTCCTTCCCCTCTGTGGTACTCCTAGGGTATTTGCCTATCTTGTAGCTAGCTGGGGGAATCTATTATGGTGTATTTGTTTGTATATATGTACATACATGCTTATTTTTTGTTTGCTCTCTACTATTTGGAACCATTTGCATTTATCCAAATTTAGCCTTCCTAGAGGGCACCTGGCATCTGGGGCAAGAAACACTGAGGAAAATGGCGTCAGCTGATGCCTTTATACCCGAAGAACTGCCGCTATGACGTCAGGTGAAGTGCGACACCAGCCGAGGCCAGACCCAGACTTTGGAATCCGGCCGACCGAAGGGCTGCCTGACAACAGGACAACCCATTTGTAAGGACTGCAGATGCATGCCTATCGGACATCTACATTTATGGTAGGTACAAAACTGTACTTTCTATAGGCTCTTACTTTACCACCCATTGAACCTGCAGCTACCTGTGATTCAAAGTTCTTGACCTGGAAGACTGTCTTTTTAGTAGCCATCACATCAGCCAGACGTGTTTCAGAGATTCAAGCTGTATCAATAAACCCTCCATACTTGATTTTTCATAAGGACAGGGTTTTTCTCAGGCTGAACCCTTCCTTTCTTCCCAAAGTGACGTCTATCTGTAGTCTTAATCAATCTATTGAGTTTTCCAGTGTTTTTTCCCAGTTCTCAAACAAGGCAGAATTTAAATTTCATCAGTTGGATGTACACAAACAATTACGTTTTATCTGCACAGAACCAAAGACCTCAGAAAATCTGATCAGTTTGTTTCCTTTTCGGAAAACAGAATTAGGTCTCCTGTCTCCAAAGTCACGCTGTCCAGGTGGATATCCAGTTGCATCTCCCTCATTCATTCCTCAGGGGGTAAAGATCTACCGTTCCCGGTGAAGGCTCACTCTACTCTGCATCTACATCTACAGCCCATCAGGCCAGATTGTCTATGGATGATATTTGTGCTGCGGCTACTTGGGCATCTCCTCACACCTTTGTTACTCATTACAAGTTGGACGTGGTATCTAGGGGCAGGTCTTCCTTTGGTTCCACAGTGCTCAGGAGTATTTTCCACTGAGCCTCCCAGGATTTAGATGCTGGGGACGCTGTCCCACGGATAAGAAAGTAGGCGAGATTGGACTACATAACATCAAGAAGTTACGTACTCACCATAACGTTAGATGTATGTAGTCCATTTCACCTCACATTCTTACTTACCCCCCCTTCCTGGAGGATCTGGAGGTTAGGACTGGTTTTCAGAGCTCCCTTCACTCTTGGTTTGTTCTTCCTTTCTTTGGGTGGTGTTATGCATGGAGAATATGAGTGCTGGTGTTCGCAGCAAACTAGATCTGGGAATATAGAGCAATGCAGCATGGGATACCATCTTAGCCCAGCCAATAGAAAGACTTAGAGCTAGAAACGTTTGGCCGAGTCTGAGCCAACATTCGACTCTGAACCCACGGGTAAGAATGTGAGGCGAGATGGACTACATACATCGAACGTTATGGTGAGTACATAACTTCTTGATGTTCATCGTGTTTCACTGTTGCATTCATTACACTTGGGTTATCCTGCTGGCAGGCTACTAGCAGTCGGCCTGAATTCCAAAGTCCTGGTCCAGAGTCTGTTGCTGTCGCCTCTTCCCTGACGTCAGTGCGCCAGGGGTGTAAAAGATGCAGCCGACGCCATTTTCTTCAGTCTTTCTTGCCGTGTGGTGCCCGAAGCAAAAGCATTTCTCAAGTGCCGGTCGGCCGACTCCTGAGATTTTCAAAATTGAATTTTAGATCCGAAGTTTTCAATAAAGCTAAGTACCCCATTGGGGAAACTTTTTTCTTGCTCCAGACCGATGTCAGAAAAAGTTAACAATTGCATTTCTTGTGGGAAGCAAATAACTCATAAGGATTTTCATTCTTACTGTATTCCTTACCCTAGGCCCTGACCACGACATTGCTAGTTGTCGGTTTTGTGCTAGATTTAACCAACGCACTATTAAGTGTCGGTACGATTTTGCTTTTCATTACTTTGGCCGAAGGTTTAACTATATAATGCCATCGGAACAGCCAGCAACCGGAGTTCAGAAAAAGCGCAAGGAAAAAGAAAAGGACAGGCATCCGAGGTCCAAAACTGACGAAGCCTCTTCTAGGCCAGTCGCCGGTTCTCAGTGAGACGCTTTCGCAGCCCCTGCCACCCGCTACCTCAGAGCCACAGGCCACCTCCGACTCACACATGGAGACAACTAGGCCTCTGGATACTCAAGGTACTGGGCTTTCGGAAACTAATTCCTCAGATGGGTCCGGAGCCGCTGAGCAGGCATCAGCTTCTGAGGGTGTTTTCAGACCACAACTTTATATCAAGCCAACTTCAGCATCCAAGACAAAGACAAACAGTTTTAAAAACAAGGAAACAAGTACAGCATTCTCCAGGACAGACTTCCATGCCTAAGAAACAGATGATCAAAATGGCCGAAGACCTAATTACTTTCATCAGGGGTTCCCATCCCCCTCCTGATAAGAGGCCTAGGCAAGACACTCAATATGATTCCTCAGCTTCTCCTCCTGAGGATTACTCCTTTGGGGAACCCTGCATACCATGAGGGAGCATTTCATTGGGAGAGCCAAGATTACTCAGAATCTAAGAAAAGGCTCAGACACTTTCTTTTACTTCCTCCTGCACCTGTTAAGCCAGACAGATACTACAGGGCTCCAGATTCCCATACATTTCTATATGAAAACCCTGCTGCTTACCCAGAAACTATTTCTCAGGGTCCCAAAGGGGTCAAGGCCGCTACTGCAAAAAACCCTGTCCCCTCAAATAGAGATTCAAGGGCACTGGACAGATGGGGGAAAAAGTTTACACTTCTGCTGCCTTGGCTGTAAGGGCTTTAAATTGTCAGTTTCATATGCTTAAATATCAGCAATACTTAATGTCTCTGCTAAAACAGAAAATGTCAAATTCTGAATGTTCTGAGAACAAGGAAATGCAGGATGCATTGCATGCAGCTGAACAAGTGGGAAAGCACTTTGCAATGTGGTTATGATTCACTGAAGGCCTCTTGCAGGGCCGCTGTTACAGGTTCTGTCATTAGAAGGCATGCTTGGTTAAAGGAACAGACTCTACCTGATCATGTTATTATTGGATGCTCCATTACAGCATGATACTTTGTTTGGTGTTAAGGCAGAAGGGGTGTTGAAGAAAATGGAGGATAAAGCTAAATCTATGCAGACAGTAAATGATTTCTTACAGGTACAGCCACCCAGATTTAGCAGGAACTGGCCTAAGAATTGGTCCTTTCCCGTGTCAGACGGGCCACAAAGAGGCAGATACAGATGCCCTAGAGGCAGACAACAGTCCCAGGGCTCATACAGGCCCAAACAATGGGGTGCTTCTACCTGTAAAAGCGGAGAAGACAAATCACAGCCATATAGGAAACAGTCCCAATGACTCCCCTCTGCCAATGCCAATTGGCAGCACCCTTAGGGGGAAAGCTAGCACTTTTTTCACAAAATTGACACACGATCACCCAGGATAAATGGGTCTTAAATAGTCTCTCAGTGCTACAGGTTCCACTTTCACACCCTTCCAAAGGCAAAATGTATGCCAGACCCGCCACACAATCAATGGGCAGAGGCACAAAAACAAGTTTAATCTCTCATGGACATGAAGGCTATTCAGCCAGTGCCACAACAAGAGCAGGGACAAGGGTTTTACTCTCCTTTTAGTACCAAGAAAGGACAAAGCATGGAGACCAATTCTGGACCTGTCTATTCTAAATACTTTTCTGGACGTTCCGAAATTCAAAATGTTGACTCTGCAGCAGTTTCTGCCCATGCTGGGCAAGAAGGCTTGGCTTGAAACTTTGGTCCTCAGAGGCATACCTGCATGTCCCAGTCAGACAATCTTGCAGAAGATGGCTCAGATTCATAGCTGGCTCAATGCACTACCAATTCTCTGCACTGCCCTTTGGCTTATCTACTGCGCCCAGGGTCTTCACAAAATGCCTGGCACCAGTAATTGCATTTTGCAAACAGAGGAATTCAAATATATCCCTACTTTGACGACTGCCTTATTCAAGCAGAGACCAAAGACATTCTACTAAAGCATCTGGCGTTTGTAAAAAGATTACTAATTTGCTTAGGGTACTCAGTAAATGAAAAGAAATCAAAACTAGTACCCTCTCAAGAGATAATATTCCTGGGTGCAAGCTTAAATACAACTGCCCAGATGGCTTATCTCACGCCTGACAAACAAAGGCAACTGACTTCTTACTTCGAAAGCATGGCAACAAACACCCAGTTATCTGCAAGAAAAATTCTGCAGGCTCTGAGCTACATGGCATTCTGCTAATTCCATATGCAAGACTGCATATGAAGAAACTACAATGGTATCTAAAAAGTGTTTGGACTCAACATTGCCATAGCCTGGAATCATTAATTTCACTCATTCCCTGCCTGAAACAGGAGTTTCGATGGTGGGCACTGGCCTGTCACCACAACAAGGGGCAGCCATTCACTTTACCCACAGCCAGACTGACACTAACAGCAGATGCATCAGATTATGCCTGGGGGGCCCACTTGGCAGGAAAATGTATTCAGGGCACATGGCCTGCAAGCCAAAGGCATCTTCACATCAATCAAAAAGAGATGCTAGCTGTACAAAATGCCCTGACAGCCTTCAAGGACCTACTTCATCCAGGGCAGCTGCTGATAGACGGACAACACCGCAGTCATGTGATACATAAACAGGCAGGGGGGCACACAGTCCTACCCCCTCTGCAGAAAAGCCATGATTTTGTGGAACATAGCATTGACTTACCAATTACACCTGCAAGCAGAATTCCTGCCAGGAAAAACAAATGCTCTGGCAGACGAACTAAGCAGAAACCTCCTGGATCCTCACGAGTGGAAGCTAAATCCACAAATCTTCAACATAACAAGGAAATGAGGATGCCCAGACATAGATCTTTTTGCCTCCCCTCACAACAATGTTGACTAGCCCTTCTCAACAGACTGTGGCTATCCCTGTTTCTTCAACAGTTCCTCCTCCGACTCTACCACCGTGTTCGGAGCTGGAGCTTGTTGGGGCTCGAATCATTGGAAAGTCGGGGCCGATAACGCACCTTTCAGCTCCCTCGTCGGCTCCAATCTCTTCATTGGTTCTGTCCTTGGATGGATCCGGGCGTCGAGACTCCCTCGTCGGCTCCGAGGTGGTGAGTGGCATCAGACCCTTGTCCGACCCCGTTCTCCCTCTCGGGGCCTCGGCACAGGTGAGCTCGGCCCCGACATCGGCCTCGGAGCCATCACTCTCTGTGCCGGAAGGGGTTCACATCTCTTCTGAGTGGGGACCCTCTTCTCTGCCTGATCGGGGCGGGGTGCCTTTGAGGTCATGAGGAGCGTACAGACTCCGGTGTCGGCTCCGCGATTGACCTCTTCAGCTCCTCCCCCTATGGTGCCTGCGTCGGACTCTGTCCACTCTCCTGACCCCAAGCGTGGAGAACAGGCGCTCCAGGTAGCTCCATTGGGTGTATCTTCCTCTTCCGAGGCCTCCCCTGATCACTCAGAGGAGCCCCCTCGGAAGAGAAATTGTAAGAGGAAGCGACTCCCCCGAGTCAGTCACCTCTGACACAGACTTGGAGGATTCGGAAGGGTCCCCAAGGTTCCTCTCTGAGGATGTCTCCTCCTCAGACATCCTTGAGATCCTTAGGCAGAGGGGGAACTGGACTGCCCTTAACCCTTCCGAGGACGGGTCGGTGTATCTGGACGCGTTTGGTTCTTGCCCTTCCACCTCCTGGGTGTCTCCGCCTTTCGACCTGCTCATGGAAGTAGTGGCTCGGAAGGCATGGACGGTCCCGGACACAGTGGAACCCAACTCCCCGCTGACCCACAAAATTCATTACAGCACCGTCCGACAAACAGTTTCTTACAAAGGGTGTCCCTGTTGATGCCATAGTGGTTGCAGCAGCCACTAAGAAGGAGTTGGCTGACCCTTCAGTGCCTGTCCATGTACCTAATAGAGTCTAGGACAATGGACAGGTACGGAAAGCGGATGTTTTCTTCAGCGACCTTTTCCATGCGGTCGCTGAACTATCTGTGCCATTTCATCCGCCTTCAAAGAGATCTCCTTAAGGAACTGGGTGATGCCCTTCAGGATCCATCTGCTGCGGGGTCTCAGGAAAAGATTAACTCCCAGCTGGCGACCCTTAATTCTATAGTCAACTCCTCCATGCGGCTCATTTCTTTTGCAGCTGATGGGGCAAGTAGAGCCGCAGGCACAGGCGTGGCTTTGAGATGACATGCCTGGATGCGGTTATGTAACTTTGCTGACCCCTTTAAGGCGTCCTTCACCAATACCCCCTTCGATGGTTCGGCTTTGTTTGGACCACAGGTGAAGGATACCCTTACCAGGTGTGAGCAGGAAGGCAAGACTCTCTGTGCCATAGGAGTCCGTTTTTCTACTCCCTCTAGACCATACCCTAAAGGTCAGAAGAGTGAAAAAATGTGGTTTCTCAAACCCCAGGGTGTTGTGCCTGACACACGTGGCGAGTTTCCCTCCAGGGACAGAGGAGGGAACAACTATAGATGCCACCCGAGGGCAGAGGGGGTCCGCAAAATCAGGGTAGCAGGGAAGCTTTCTTTGACAAACCCTTTCAGCACCCCTGAGGGGCTGCCCTGACTGTCCACCCTCAGAGGCAGTCTGGGGAAGATTGTCACTGTACCCAAAAGCCTGGCGACTCCTCACTCAAGACAAATGGGTACAGTCCATCATATCCGAGGGTTACAAAATCCCCTTTGTCCACACCCCCGTGCAAACAAACAGATCCCTTCCAGATGTTCCACCCGGTCTAAGGGAACAAGTAGTACTAAAAATTTCAAAACTGCTAGAAAAGAGCCGTCCATCCAGTCCCAGCAGACCACCAAGGATCTGGGATTTACTCCAAGTTCTTTTTGGTACCAAAAAAAACAGGGGACTGGAGACCCATTTTGGATCTCAGCAGGTTAAACAAGTTTGTTCCAAGAACGAAGTTCCGGATGGTCACGCTTCAGTCCATTCCACTCGTTTTGGGTCAGGACAACTGGATGTGCTCCATAGACCTTCAGGATGCGTACTACCATATCAGAATGAACAGACGCTCCAGGAGGTTTCTCCGCTTCCGGCTGGGAGCCAGTCACCATCATTTCAGAGCCCTGCCCTTTGGTCTCACCACAGTCCCTAGGGTGTTCACCAAATGCATGGCAGTGGTTATGGCTCACCTGAGACTGCGAGGATTCCAGGTGTTTCCATATCTAGACGACTGGCTCCTAACTGCTTCCACCAGGCATCAGCTAATCCGAGCCAGGGATTATACCATCCAAACTTGCTCCGAGCTAGGTATCTCTATAAACTTCGAAAAGTCTGCATTGTCGCCTTGTCAATCTATAACCTTTTTAGGTGCCATATTAAATACAAAAGAACTGTCGGCAAAACTTCCATTAGAAAGAGTATTAGACATACGCCGACATGTTCAAACGTTACTACAGTGCAAGAGAATTCAGGCCAGATTTGTACTGAAAACCTTGGGTCTCATGACAGCAGCAACCACATTACTTCCCCTGGCTCGTTTTCACATGCGGATTCTTTAATGGATGCTTTTTATCCAATGGTCCTTTCAACAGCTTCCGATGTCCCACAACATAATAATCACCCAATCATGCAAAGACCACCTTTCTTGGTGGATGGTCTCCCCTCAAGTTTTTCAGGGCAGACCGTTTGTCCTTCCTCCTCCGGTTGCCATGGTGACAACGAATGCCTCCCTGATCAAGTGGGGGGGGGGGGCATTTTCAGGGCCGGACTGTCCAGGGCACTTGGCAACCCCTAGAGTACCATCTGCACATAAACGTCTTGGAGATGAGAGCGGTACTTTTAGCGTTGCAAGCTCTTCAGGACTCTCTACCTACCGGGACTATTGCAGTTTAGACGGACAATATGTCGGTAGTATGGTACATCAACAAGCAGGGCGCAACCAGGTCCTATCCCTTATGTCGAGAAGCACTCAGACTCTGGCAGTGGGCGATCTCCTCTCAACGGTTTCTGATAGCAACTCACATCCCCGGGAAGTCCAACGTCATAGCGGACAGGCTAAGCAGAGCAATCCTCATACCTCATGAGTGGTCTCTCAATCAGTTAGTAGTGGACAAATGTTTCCACAGATGGGGCCAACCTTGCTGCGACCTTTTTGCAACCCCTCTCAACAGCAAGTGCAGCGACTTCTTCACACTCTTCCCCCTCCCAGGCCATTCCCCCAGAGACGCTCTAGTTGACTATTGGCCCCGGGGTCTTCTCTATGCATTCCTTCCTTTTCCCTTAATTCAAAAACTGATTCAGAAAGCGACCACTTTGGGATCCAGGATGATCCTCATTGCTCCCTACTGGCCTCGACAAATTTGGTTCCCATTCTTGCATCGTCACCTGCTGGAGCATCCTGGAATCTGGACCCAGTGCCAGACCTCTTGATCCATCAGTCGGGCGGGCTGCACCAATTCCTTCACTCTCTCAAATTCACAGCTTGGTTGCTCCACTTCCAACCTTAGCCAGGCTTCCACATATTTCTCAGCCAGTGCATGAAATCATGCTTTCTTCGCACAAGTCTACTAGGAAGACTATTGCTAGTAAGTGGAAATGTTTTTCTTTCTGGGCAGAGGCTAGAAAGATAGACCCATTTACAGCCCCTGTCCTGTTAGATTTTTTGGCGGAACTTTTTCAAGCAGGTTCCTCGTCTGCCACCATTAGGGTCCAATTGGCTGTTATCGCACATTTTCACGTTGGCCTATCAGAGTCCAGTATCATGTCCCACAAACTTTGTAAGGCCTTTCTTAAGGTGACTATTTTACTTAGACCCCCGGTTAAAGATCCCCCCCCCCATGGGATTTGAACTTGATATTAACTTCATTGATTCTCCCTCCTTTTAAACCTGCGGCTTCTTGTTCCTTAGTTACTCTCCTGGAAGACTCTCTTCTTAGTAGCCATCACCTCAGCCAGAAGAGTATCGGAACTTCAAGCCCTTTGTATTCGTCCTCCTTATCTTATTTTTCACAAAGATAGTTTCACTCAGGACTAATCCTTCCTTTTTACCCAAAATAACCTCAGAGACAAATCTCAATCAGGCTATTGATCTTCCTGTCTTTTTTCCTAATTATTCAAACAGAGCTGAACAAAAGTTACACTATTTGGACGTTCACAGGCAATTGCGTTTTTATTTGGATAGGACCAAACAGACAAGAAAATCAGATTAACACTTCCTGTCCTATGCTGAGGGCAAGCAGGGCCTGCCAGTTTCTAAGGTAACCTTGTCCAGGTGGCTGGCCTCTATTATTACCTTGATCTACCAACTGAGACATAAAGAACTCTCTACAAAACCAAAAGCTCATTCCACCAGAGCATTGGCTACATCAGTAGCTTTTCAGGCTAGACTTCCAGTGGAATCTATTTGTGCTGCAGCCACATGGGCCACTCCTCATACCTTTATTTCGCATTACAAGTTGGATATGGCCTCCAGGAGTCGAGCTGATTTTGGTTCCACTGTGCTCAAGAGTCTGTTTCAATGAGCCACCCAGGGCTAAGGTGCTAGGGACGCTGTCCCATCCAGCAAGAATGAAGGCGAGATAGACAATTTAACATTAAGAAGTTATGTACCTACCATAACGTTCCATGTTAGTTGCCTTCATCTCACCTTCTTTCTTGTGTCCCCACCCTCCATCCCCCTAGCCTGGTTAGGACCGAGAAGAATCCCTTTTGAGGCCTTCTTCCTATGGTTGACTTTTTTTTAAGGTTACGTCCTCGTCTGTAGCACTGTAGGTAAACCTTGTGGTGGGAGCAGGTGTTTTTTTTCCATGGTGTTAGCTCTACCAAACGAGATCTGGATATCTGATGCCTAGCATTGTGGGATAAGGGGAGGCCTCGAGCCGGTAAATAGCTCTCGAGCTTTAGTAAAAGGCCGAGTTGGAGCAGAGGATCGGCTCCAAACCCGTCCAGCAAGAAAGAAGGCGAGATGAAGACAACTAACATGGAACGTTATGGTAGGTACATAACTTATCTTCCATCCGGGCAGGGTTTCTCTAAGGACAAACCCAACATTTATTCCTAAGGTAGTGTCCAGTGTGGCCCTTAACCAAACCATTCATTTGCCTACTTTTTACACAAACCCACAGAATAAAGGGGAGAGACTTCTGCATTCTTTGGACATACACAGACAGCTACGCTTCTACTTGGACAAAACTAAAGCTTTCAGAAAGACTGAGTAATTTTTAGTGGCATATGCTGCAGAATCACAAGGAAAGGCTATCTCAAAGCAGACCATTTCAAAATGGATAGGACACTGCATTCATTTCTGTTCACAACATGGCAAATCAGTGCCTAAGGGCATTAGACCACATTCGACCAGGACAGCAGCCACCTCAGCAGCCTTCCTCAGAGGATTACCAACCAAGGATATTTTGGAGGCTGCAACTTGGATTTCAGTGCACATTTTTACTAAGTACTACCACTTACCTCTTTACTCTAAATCCAGAGCAGGCTTTGCCACTGCAGTTCTGCAGGGCCTTATAGCTACTCCTAATTCTATTTAGACCCAGCCGTCCAACCTCGGCTTTGGGATTCAACCCAAGTGTAATGACTGCAACAGTGAAACACGATGAACATAGTACAGTTGTGTACCTACCATAAATGTAGATGTTAGAGTGTAGTATTTACCGTTTCAGTCCAGGTTACCCACCCACCACCCCCCTTTCTTTGCTGTGACGTATCTGTACTTCTCTATTCTATACAACATATGTGGTGTATTTGCTTGTAGATGAAGGTATTGTTTATTTTAGTGCATGCTTTTATAAGCAATGATTTTTAGCCTACCCTTTTGGGGGCACCTGATATCTGGGGCAAGAAAAACTGAAGAAAATGGCGTCGGCTGCATCTTTTATACCCCTGGCGCACTGACGTCAGGGAAGAGGCGACAGCAACCGACGCCGGACCAGGACTTTGCAATTCAGGCCGACTGCGGGTAGCCCGCCAGCAGGATAACCCAAGTGTAACGACTGCAACAGTGAATACACTCGAACATCTACATTTATGGTAGGTACACAACTGTACTTTTCTGGACTTACCATATCAATGCCAACGAAATTGTGTATTTGGATATCAAAATTCAACGTTCACCAGATGGAAAACTGGAAACAGGGATATTTAGAAAGCCCACTTATTGTAATTCTTTATTTTATTCCAGCTGCCACCCATACCACCAGAAAAAGGCCATTATAAAAAGTCAATTTATTAGGGTAGCTGGATTGAAATCAAATGACAACAGGTGCCAAGAAGAATTTATTGTCTTTAAAAGAATGTTTTTGGAATGTAATTACCCATGTGCCCTGGTGGATGAGGTGGTAGGACAGGTATGGAGTGAACAAAATGGTATATATGGTTCCATTTTTTAAACATGGGTACAACAATAATCCAGATGTTGCTGCTCACAACAACCAGTCCCTTGATTTAAGTACTACCATGTTTTTTCATTACTCACTTGATGCCAAGGAAATACAAATGATCATTTTGAAAAATTGGTTTATTAGAAACTAGCAATGAGGTCACACTGAGATTTAATGAGGTTAAGCCTACTTTTTTTTTTAAAAGACGGAGTCATTTTAAAAGTATTTTGGAGAATAAACCTACTTGCAGGATGGGTAATTTTCCTAAAAATTGTAGATGTGGAAGATGCAATCAATGTGGCTATGTTGAATGGCGGCTATATGATAAAATCAGGGGCTATGCCAAGGGAGGCAGATTTATTTGTTTTACGGAGAGAGTGATTTATTTTGCTGTGTGCTCACAATGCCAAGCTTTTTACATTGGCAAAACCAATAATGCTTTTAATAAGCGTATTTTACCAACATGTTTAGCATCTAGCAAAATGACAATGAATGCTTTAGCTAGGCACTCTGTCACCTGTGTGGCGTTTGATAACTATGATGATTGCTGTAGAACAAATTGATTTGGCAGCATATTGTGGGGGAAGAATAAGTTGCATAAAGAAATGCATCAGCAGTTGAGATTTAATGCCACTGTGGCACTAGCCTTAAAGGAAACGGTTTCTGTTGCCAGTGAGCTAAAAGAAAGATCAATAAAAATATAGGTTGTCTGAATGCAAGTTGGCAAAATACGAGATGCATTGTACGTAAGAACATGCAATTGTTTGTTGTTTTTGTAGTATGGCTTCTGCAAGCACAGTATGTATAATATGTACATTATTTACTTATTTTATTCATGATGTTTTATTTTGGAACTATTTATTTCACATTTATTGAAGGTGAATGCTAGCCGAGTATGTAGCTTTACATGCAGGACTTGGCTTCATGACTTGTTTTCAATTAAGGGTGGGGTTTTGGTTATAAAAGCCTAGCAGCTCTAAATGCAATGGTTCTTATGTCTTTTACTTGTAAGACGAAAGCACTAAACTGGTTTCCTGTTTGATATTTTTACAACAGCAATTTGTTTTTAAACATTTTTAAGCTGTAAGACAATAAACGCTTTGTAGATGCAATATGTTCTTTGTGTTTCACTGTTGCAGTCATTACATTTGGGTTGTCTGCCTGCAGGTAGCCCTCAGCCGGCCTGAATATCAAAGTCTTTGATCCCTGTGTCGGATGCTCTCTCTTCTTCCATGACGTCAGGTTGTCAGGGGTATAAAACATGCAGCCGACGCCATTACATCAGTCTTTCTTGCTGCGCGGTGCCCAAAGCAGAAGCAATTCCCAAGTGCCCGTCAGCCGACTCCTGAAATTTTCGTTTGAGTTTCAGAACCGAAGTCTTCAAAAAATCTAAGTACCCTGTTGGGGATCCTTTTTCTTGCACTAAACCGATGTCAGTAAAAGTTAACCAATTGTATTACCAGTGGAAAGCAAATATCTCAAAGATTTTCATTCGTACTGCATTCCTTGCTTAGGCCCAGACCACGACGTCCCTCCCTTTCGGTTTTGTGCCTTATTCAACCCTCGAACTATTCATCGTCTGTTCATTTTTGAAGCAAATTATTTCGGTACTCTGTCCAGAAATGGCTTCGGTAAGCCATCCGACTACAGACATTTCAAAAAATCATAAAGATAAAGACAGACCGCATACGTCCAAAGCTGCCAACGACCCTTCCGTTAAACTCTTCGCCAGTTCACCGGTACTCAGGTGCTTTCGCAGCCAGATACCCACTACTTCAGATTCACAGGCCTCTACTGAGACCGGTATGCTGCGAGATGCTTCTTTGACCATGGAACCTGTGGATGTCTCTACCTTGGATGGGTCCGGAGCTGCTGTGTAGGCACCGGCTTCTGAGGGTGTATTCAGGCCTATTGACTTGCATTTCAAAGCGATGCCATCTTCTTCAAGGCCTAAAATTCGACCCACGCCTAGAAAACCGAAGTCCAAACGGCATGGTCAGGCCCATATGCATAAAAAATAAGTAAGAATGGCTGAAGACCTTATTATTTTAATTAGAGGAAGCCAGCCTTCACCCTCTAAGAGACCTAGAACTGATTTTCCTTCTGATTCTTCTGATCAGGATTCTGAAATTTCTGTTTCTTCTGATTACCAGGATTTTCCCTTATCCACCTATGAGATTGTGATGCAGAGGACTCAATCCCCTCTGCTTCCTTTCTAGAAGATTTTTCTTTTCTTTTGGTGAAACCTTGCTCACTCTCTTAGGGAGCATTTCCGCTGGGAAAGCCAGGATTACTCCGACTCCAAAAAGAGGCTTAGGGAATTCTTACTCCTCCCTCAACACAGGCCTTTAGCTATCCCTCCTGTCCTGGACATTGTAGATGATGCCTTCTTGGAATCTAGCCTGACCCCAGACACTTTTTATCTCCATCTCCCAGGAAACCTGACAGGTATTACAGTACCTGACACTCAAGTTCTTCTTCAGGAATCCTGCTGTGGGCCCAGTGACCATTCTCAAGGACCTAAAGGCATTAAGGCTACTACTGCCAAAAACCCTACCGCCTCTGATAGAGATTCCAGGGCCTTGGGCAAATGGGATAAAAAGGTGTACACTTCTGCTACTTTAGCCATTAGGGCCTTAAACTGACAGTTTCATATGTTAAAGTATCAGCAGCATATTATGGGACTACTTAAACAGAAAACTATGTTGATTCCTGACTCTGCTGAAAATAAAGAATTACAGGATTTAATGCATTTTGCTGAACAAGTAGGTAAACATACTTTGCAATGTGGTTTTGACTTGCATCTTGCAGGGCTGCTGTCACTGGGTCTGTTCTTAGAAGGCATACTTGGCTTAAGGAGCAAAATTTGCCAGATCGTGTTAAAGCTAAATTACTGGATGCTCCCTTAAACCAAGACGCTTGTTTGGCAACAAAGCAGAAGTCCTTAAAATGATGGAGGAAAAAGCTAAATCTATGCAAACTGTTAAAGATTTCCTGCAAGTACAGCCTCCCAGATTTTGTAGGCATTGGCCTTCTAAGAATTGGTCCTTTCCTGTCTCTTCAGGCCTTCTCAGTCCAAACCCAGGAAGAGCAGACCACCTAGGCTACAGTCTCAAGGTACTCACAGGCCTAAGCAGTGGGGGGCTCCCACTTCCAAAGCTGGAAGTAGAAAGACACCCCATATGGAAAACTGTCACAATGACTTAACCTTAAACCTTCCATGCCCTCCTCAACTGCATGCTCCCTTGGGGGAAAGCTCGCCCTGCATGCAAATAACTGGGAACTCATTACCCAGGACAAATGGGTTTGAAATAGTTTCCCAAGGATACAGATTCCACTTCCACACCTTACCAACCCCAAATGGCTGGCCAGATCTACCCCCAAATCAGTGGACAGAGGCTCAACAGCAGGTTCTCTCTCCTAAGTATCAGGGCTATTCAACCTGTCCCAGCAGAAGAAAGGGGACAAGGCTTTTACTCAAGACTTTTCTTGGTACCCAGAAAAGACTGCTCCTGGCGTCCTATCCTGGACCTCTCTATTCTAAACACCTTTTTGGTAATCCCTAAAATGAAAATGCTAACACTTCAACCACTGCTTCCTATGCTAGGCAAAGATGCCTGGTTGGCAACCTGAGACTTAAAGGAAGCTTACCTGCACATTCCAATAAGGGAGTCTTGCAGGAACTACCTACGCTTCAGAGCAGGCTACATGCACTATCAGTTCTCTGCACTTCCCTTTGGCATATATACTGCGCCCAGGGTATTCACAAAGTGCCTAGCTCCAGTCATTGCATTTTGCAGGCAAAAAATATTCAAATATACCCATACCTGGACGATTGTCTAATTCAGGCAGAAAACCAGGACATGCTACTAAATAATCTGGCATTTGTAAAGAAACTTCTAACCTCACTTTGGTACACCATAAACGAAAAGAAATCTCATCTAGTACCCTGCCAACAAATTGTATTCCCGGGAGCAAGCTTGAACACAGCTTCCCAGATGGCTTACTTCATGCCAGAGAAATAAGTTTATTTGAAAGCCTACTTAAAACTACTGGCCCCAAAGACCCAGCTATCTGCAAGGAAAATCCTGCAATCCCTGGGGTTCATGGCCTCTTGCATTCTACTAATTCCATATGCAGGACTGCATATGAGGAAACTGCAATGGCGTCTAAAAAGCCTATGTTGTCAACATTCTCAGGACCTAGAATCAATGATTCCTATCCTTCCTTGTGTAAAGACAGAGTTCCTTTGGTGGGCAGAGGCCTGCTACCACAACAAGGTGCTCCCATTCACTCTACCCCCTGCCGCCCAAACCCTAACAGATGCATCAGACTATGCATGGGGGGCTCACTTGGCGCAGGGCATTGCATTCAGGGCAAATGGAACCAGAGTCAGCTGCACCTGCATATCAATCAAAAAGAAATGTTAGCTGTACAGAATTCCCTGACAGCCTTCAAGGACCACATTCTTCCAGGACAATTATCGGTAAAGACAGACAACACCACTGTTATGTGGTACATAAACAAGCAGGGGGGAACCTACTCGTAGCCTCTCTGCAGACTAGCCATGGCTCTATGGAACACAGCCTTGAGCTACCAAGTGCACCTACAAGATCAATTCCTGCCAGGCAAGCTAAATTCACAGGCAGACGACCTAAGCAGAAATCTCATAGACCCACACGAGTGGAAACTGGTCCCAAAAATATTCAACCTTTTGAGAAACAAATGGGGGAATCTAGAGCTTGACCTGTTTGCCTCCCCACAGAACTACCAGTTGGACAAATTCTGCACAAGGACACAGTCAAGCTTGGAAAGTGGATGCCCTGTCTTTCACCTGGGAAAGCCTCTCAGTTTATGCCTTCACCCTCTGCCTCTCCTCTCGAAAGTACTGCTAAAAATCAAACCGGACAAACCAAGGACAATACTGATTGCACCAGACTGGCCACATCAGCACTGGTACCCCCTTTTGTGCAGTATGTCACTGCTGGATCCATGGCACCTGCCACAGACCCTTCCGTGCTGTCCCAGCAAGAGGGCTAGATTCTGCACCCTCAGCTTCAAACCCTGAACCTTGCAGCCTGGCTAATTCCTTGAGCTCTCCAATAACATCCCTCATTAAGCAGGAGCTAGATGTCATTCTGGAGGCAAGGAGGCCTAGTACTAGAAAATCCTATGCTGAAAAGTGGAACAGATACTGTTCCTGGAGCCAGACTCAGAGGATGGGCACAACAGTGCCCAGTTTTACCGCATATTATTCAATACTTAACAGAGATGCTCCAAAAGGGCCTTTCCCCTCTCATCAGTTAAAATTCATGCCTTAGCCATTTCAGTACATAATACTGAGTCACACCTCTTCTCTCACCCCCTGATGAAACAATTCCTCAGACCGGCCAAAAATTTAAGACCACCCAGAGCCCCTACTCCAGCCTGTGACCTTAGCTTTGTAATGGAAAACCTCACTGTTCCCCCCTTGCAGCCATTTGCAACTGCAGTGTTGAAATTCCTTTCTTGGAAAACAGCCTTTCTTCTAGTCATCACATCAGCAAGAAGAGTGTCTGAATTACAGGCCCTTATGCCAGTGGAGCCCTTCATCATCCTTCATGCAGACAGGGTGTCCCTCAGGACCAATCTTTCCTTTATGCCCAAGGTGGTGTCTCGTGTGGCCCTTAATCAGTCCATTTATTTGCCAACATTCTTTTCTAATCCACAGAACAAAGGAGAATGAATACTGCACTCTTTGGACATGCACAGACAACTTAGATTTTATTTGGACAGGACTAAGCCTCTCGGAAAAACTGAACGGCTGCTAGTTGCCTTTGCTGCAGGGGCAGAGGGGAAGGACATTTCAAAGCAAACCATTTCTAAGTGGATAGGCCATTGCATTCTTTTCTGCTATAAGCACCACGGAAAACCTACCCCACAGGGGATAAGATCACATTCCACCAGGGCTGCATCTACTTCAACAGCCTTTCTCAGAGGTGTCCCTACTGGGAACATCCTATAAGCTGCTACCTGGAGCTCTGTACATACCTTCACCAAGCATTACCACTTGCCTATTTTTTCTAAATCCAGAGCTGGTTTTGCCATTGCAGTCTTGCAGGGCTTAATAGCTGGTCCTAATGCTCTCTAACTTCCTCCTCCCTTCCTTGGCTTTGGGAATCAACCCAAATGTAATAACTGCAACAGTGAAACACGAAGAACATAGTACAGTGGTGTACACTTACCATGAATGTAAATGTTGAGTGTATTCACTGTTGCAGTCCTGGTTATCCTCCCTCCAGCCCCCTGACTTCTCTTGACTATACTTTTCTTCTTTAGTTTATTTCAGCTTTCTGGTGTATTTGACTTTTGTTGGAGGTGTAACCTAACATATAATTGCTTCCCATTATGGGGGCACCTGACATCTGGGGTAAGAAAAACTGATGTAATGGCATTGGCTGCATGATTTATACCCCTGACGTCATGGAAGAAGACCGCATCCATCGCATGGATCCAAGATTTTGATATTCAGGCAGGCTGAGGGCTACCTGCAGGCAAATAACCCAAATGTAATGATTGCAACAGTGAATGCACTCTAACATCTACATTTATGGTAAGTGTACACAACTGTACTTTCTGGTCCCTTGGAGCACCTGGTTTATTTTATTTATTTATTTTATTTTACTTTTGTTTACTGGCATAGTCCGACTGGACACAGGTCCATTTACAGTGGAGGCCTGGGGAGAAAAGCTCCATCCTTTTTAAGTCCAGTTTACAATAAGTTCAGCACATCAAATGTTCAGACATAGATTATGTACAGTTAACAGTAAAGTTCAGCGGATTGAATAATTGTTATACAGTGTCAAACAGAACTACAATATATTTATATCAGACAGTGGAATAGAAATCATGGTCGCAAGTGATAGGTTTCAATGTTTTGTGATGCATGGGCATATCCATTTATTCATAAGGTGTACTTTTAGAGAGCTTTTAAACATAGTGGCCGATGTAGCAGAGGTAAGGATAGGGGGAAAGTTATTCCAGTTTCTTGCTATGCTGTGGGAGAATGGGGCTTGTCCTGCGGAGTTGTTGGCTTTAGAGATAGACAGTAGTGTTTTTTCTGAAGAGCGTAGGGGATGATTTGATGTGTGCTCAGTTAGTTTGAGGGGATTGTTCAAAATATTGTAGGCAATTGTTAGTTGATAGTTGGGGTAGTTCTAGCCATTGCAGTTTGCGCAGTGCATGACAGTGGTGTGATTTGTAGTTAGATTTAATAGTGAATCTGGCGGTTTTATTGTAGCATGACTGAAGTTGTTCAAGGTCCTGTTTTCTTATGTGGGTAAGGATCAGAGCGGCATACATTAGAGTAGATAGGTGTGTGTGGGCAAGTCTCACATGTGCTTGGACAGTTAGGAAGTTTTTGTGTCTATATAGTGTCCCCATTTTTTGTGGACCTTTTTTATGGTTTGTGCTATATGCACATCAAACAGTAGTTTGTCTATTTCCACACCAAAGAGTTTGGTATGGTTTGTGGGTGAGGTGTTGGTACCATTTTTGGCAGTGATTGTAAAATTGTTTGATTTAGATTTGTTAGGGGAGAAAATTAGTAGTTTGGTTTTGTTGGTATTAAGGATTAGTTGAGTCTGGGTAATTCAGTTTTCTACTGAGGTGAAGGAGTCTTGAGCATGTTTTTGAAGGGTTGTGAGTGATGGTGCAGAACAGATGAGAGTGGAGTCATCTGCGTACTGTATGAGTGAGACATTTTGGTTGGAGGTATGGAGGCTGTTCGTGAAAATGGAGAAAAGTAGTGGTCCTAATATTGAACCCTGTGGGACTCCTATGGTTGTAGGGAGTATGGATGATGGTGTATTCTGACACTGAAGAGACTGCTGTCTGTCTGATAAGTAGCATTTAAACCATGCTATAGTGGAAGGGGCAAAGCATGGGGGGACATGTAATACAGTAGCATGGTGTGTGACACCATGTCAAATATCTTGGATAAGTCTAGAAATATTGCTGATAAGAAATTGTTGTTTCTGTGTAGGTTCACTATGTTTGTAAAGGTCAGAAGAGCAGTAGTAGTGCTATGGTGTTGTCGGAAGCCGTGTTGAGTAGGTGACGGAAGGTTGTTAGAAATTGCACAACTTGAGAGTGCATACATCTCTCAAGTATTTTGGATAAGGGGGGTAGGATGGTTATTGGGTGGTAGTTGGAGAAATCATAAGCGTTTCCTCCTTTGTGAAGAGGGATAATGGTAGATAATTTACATAGTTTTAGGGATGTAGGCTTCCTGTATGGAGCGGTTTATCTGGATAGATACTAGGTATGAGAGGGAATCTGCTGCCATTTTTAGGAAGTCAGCAGCAGGTAGGTTGTAGTTTGACTTGACTTTGATCTTTCTAATGGGTGCAGCTGAGTTGAGGATGCCAATTAAAGTGTTATTGAAGTAGTCTACGACTTGGTCTAAGTCTAGTGTTAGTAGTGGGTTCCATTTACAATGTTTTAGGATGTGGTTTAGTTCCTGTGTATTTAGTTTTCTTTTTTTTCTCTGACTTGTCTAAAGGTAATAGGGTTGGTTATGTTAGAGCTTTTTCGCAAGAGGAATGTGGGTAGGTGGTCACTCAGGGTGTCTGGTAGATATCCAGTGTGATAATGTTTTTGGTAGTTTACTGGCATCCAATCTGATTGATTGCTTGTGTGATCTTTTGTCTACTCTAGTAGGTTCTTGAATGAGCTGGGTAAAGCCATAGAGATTAATATGGTTGGTGGGGTTGTTGGAGTTGCAAGCTAACCAGTTTGTGTTTGTCACCTAAGAGAATAGTTTCATTGGGAAGTTTGACTGAGATCCATTGTAATAATTCTTCTACGGTGGGAGAGTTGTTGCCTGGGGGGATCTAACAACGGATAATGTTATTATTTATCTCTTTGGCAAGGGAATATTTTCAGTGACTGTTTCTATCCTTGGGATCACCATCAGCATTGCAAACTCATGGTATATCAAGTAGATACTGCATGACAATTGGCGATCTTGCCACCCAACAAAGTGCATCTCATAATTCAGCTGGTTTCTCAGAGTTCTTTGATGGTCACCATAATTCAAACAACTTTGCATGGGACTTTTCATATGAGAATCCTCCAATAGGCACTCATAATCCAGTAGTGTCAATTGACAGATCCTGTGACAAGGGTTATCAGACCATCAAGGGCTTGTTTAAAGCAGCTGTTGTGAACAAAAGTTCACAATCTCTTGACAGGCCATCCATGTGTACCGCCTTTACTGACTGACCGCAGATGCATCTTGAGCAGAAGGTGAGTGGGGGCACAGTTTAGACAGGATAATCTGAGGAACATGGACAGTGTCTTAGGCCAGAACACAAACATGTTGGAGATGAGAGTGCTCTGCTTTGCATTGATGGCCTACCAGACCTCCTCCCTTCAATTATACTATCTCCACTATATGGCAGTGGTTTGATGCATCAAGAAGATCCTGCTCCTCTGTTGATAAGCAGCGAGGATGTGGGAATGGTCCATATTTTTACACTACTTTCTGATTGCAGTACACATTCCAGGGAAAGCTAGTGTCATTGAGGATAGGCTGAGCTGATAAATTTTGCTGCCACGTGAATGGTCTCTAAACTTATCGACAGCAAGGAAGATTTTTCCATTGCTGGGGAAGCGTTACAGTGCTCTCTTCAGTTTGCTGTTCACCCATTGCAGCAGCAACTTTTTTCTTCTCCCTCATTAGGACATACTCCAGGAGTTATGTTGATCCACACTTAACACCCCCCCCCCCCCCAAATAGGCTTCTCTATGCATTTCTTCCAGTACTGTATATTTTCTGGTTCATATAAAAAGCCAAGATGTGGAAAGCCAATTGTCATAGTGCCGTTTTTGCCATGCCAGGTAAGGTTGCCCTTTCTTTGACCTTAGCTTGTAGATACTACCTGTTTCACAGCACCTCCAGCTACTCTCACCCATTCATGCTGCCACACCCAGCAACATTTTGTAGAAGCAAATGGTGCAAGTTTCCTGTAATGGCAGACAGGCAAGGGTTAGACCTTTTTCACAGCTCTTGAGTCTTGTCCTTTTTCATAGATTATTTTTTTTCGGGATCCATTTTTTTCTTCGTTTAAAGTACATTTGGCCACCATCTCCTCTTCTCATTAGGGCTTTTCATCATTCCATCTAGCATCTAACATGTTATGTAAAGCTTTCCTGAAAGGAGTCATTTCATTCTAGGCCCATTTTTTATCATCCCACTCACCTTGTGACCCAAATTTAATTTTAGAAAGCTTTGTTACCTCTCTTTGAGCAAGTTTGCACAGCAGACCTAAAAGTTGTGTTTTGAGACTTTATTCTTGGTTGCTGTCACTTGGGCTGGAGGGATATCGGAATTGCATGCCCTGCGCTCCATTTCCATCCATCATTGATTATAAGGACCGGAGTACCCGTAGTAGTAATGCATTCTTAATGCCAGAAGTAGCCTCACTGTGCAACCTGAAGCAGTCTGTCGATCTGCTTTGGTCTTTCACCGATATTCCAGCAAAGGAGAATATAGGTTGCATTTTCTCAACATGGAGACAGCAAAAATTTTACTTGTCTAGAACTAAAGATTTCAGAAAAGATGACAAGCTCTTTGTATTCTTTTCATTATTTCCGAAAAGAAAAATTGGATTCTGTATCTAAATGGCTTTTGGATTGTACTCTTTTTGCTATATATTAAACTAAGATTATTTACCGTGCAAACCAAGAGTTTGCTCTATCAGAACTCTGGCAGTGTCTCCTGTTTTGCTGGAAAACATGCCACTGGATGAGAAGTGCAGCCACTGCATGGTTTTAAATATCTTTGCCAAGTATTGTGGCTTGTACATGGTGTTGAGGTCCAGGGTCTCCTTTTGGGGCTTCTGTATAAAGAGGAGTCTGTGGACAGTGCCGACATAAGTCTTAACATTATGTATTTATTAACTAAGTTTATCATTCTGGTCTCTCTCCATAAACTGTAAGTAACCCGCCAGCCCCTCGAAAACTGTTCATCTGCAGAGATACTGAGGAGCACCAGAGGCCTGAGGTTTGGCTAACTAGGTGCTTTTTTCCTTAGCTGAGGTGTTGTTTATTCTCTACAGTAGTTATTGGTGCTTTTGATTTGGAGAAGCTAGACAGGTGCAAGTATTTATGGGTAAGTGAAGGAGTTTGAGCTACTGAGAGAGTCATTGCTGCTGAGAAGCCAGTTTACAGTATACAACAGAGACTAAATCTGCCTTTTTGGAAAGTATGTCACTTTAATTTTATCACCATAGTGCAGTGGGCTGTATACTTTTTAACATATTGTTTTAGGTAACTGACAGTTCTGATAAACTGGGAGGACTTTGTCAAAATGGTCATAATTTCTTGGAAAAGTGAAGTACACAGTGAAGGTACTGGTTAGTATGCCATCATTTTTTTCCTTTGTTGTGTAGTGCTGAAACATTTTAAATGGCTTTTGCAAGTCAACTCTGTAGCATAAGGCTGTGGCACACATGGCTCAGGTTTGAGTACCAGCTCAGAAGCTTGCAGGAGCTGGCATGGATAAAATAATAGGCTTATTCTTGGTATCGAGGTGGGGTGCATTTGTTTGTTTGTTGCCTCTTACTTGGGGTAGGTGTAGCAATGCAGGGAGCAGTTAAGGAGCATGCTTTTGTCCACTAAACCTGTGTGGTGGGAAGAAGTGGTCTGCAGCAGGGTTTCTGTGGCCTTGGCACATGCAGTCTTAGGAAAGACAAGAGTAGTAACTGTGGTGCATTATAGGTCGCATACTTTCCACTCAAGGTTAGAACGTAAATATCCTCATTGCCAGAGGGCATGGCAAGGGGAGCGACACCTCTTCCTTTTGTGAATGGATTATTGCCTTAGCTCAGATGCAACTCTTCTTCCCATTGCCAACTTTGAGTGTGAAGTGTTTGAGAGCTTGGGAATGATTTGATGCTCTCTTTCAGATGGATGTGAGGTACTGTGGGGCATTGGGTATGCATTAAGGACACTCTCCCTTCAGTGTTGGCTCCTGTAGTAGTGTAAAGGATTAGAAATGAGAGACTGGTTTGAGTAGGGAGTGAAGTTAACGGAATGGACAAAACAAGATGTGTATTTTCTTCATATTGATCTCAATAGTAGTAGCAGTAAGCTATATGGGTTATGCCTTGTGTTGGATATGACAGATCTCCAGCTTCCAAAGCTTTAGGGCACCTTCCATGCACCCAGATTGTAAGTCAACTTGAGCGGACTAAAAAGACAGGTTTGAGCTCCAAGCCCTTCAGAGCTTTTTGCTGCAGAAATGAGTGCTCCCTTGTGTGCTGTTGAGGGTTGGTCATCTAACGCTTTTCATTGCTGGGCAGAAAAGTTCCCATTGTGGGAGGAACCTTCCACATACTTTCAGAGTTGTTTAAACAAAGATTTTGTGAAACTATTTTTAAGTTGGGGGAGAGTGTTTTCCTTGACAGTCTTGTGATTTTTTTATGCAGTTTTAAGTGGAGCACACATTTTTACTGTAATTGTTAAAAGTTGTTTAAAACTGTTTTTGTAGTGAAACTGTTTTACTTTTTGGGTCTGGAGAAAGTGTTTAAGGTGTGTTTTACTGTGTTGTAAGAAACGGTTATTTTTTTCTACTTTCCTGTATTACCAACTATTGCAGCTAAGCTTCCCTGGAAAATCAGCACCATTTTTGGCTTGACCATGGAGAAAGCTACTGGTCCTTCATTTGGATGTTTTTGTAGCCCCAAAAAGCAAGTCAACTAAGTAGCCTTTGCCACAGCTGCAGGTGGGTGACTGTTGTGGCAAAAGCTGGTTCCTCAAGCCACTCATCTTTTTGTTTAGTTTCTTGTGGTGTTATTAATACAGCCACCATTGGGGCGGGGGGGGGGTAGCCATATCCTCTGATGTTGTTGGGTGTCCCCTTAGTGGGCAGTGGAGAGGCACTCTGTTCAAGAAGGGGAAGGGAATGTGCTCTTGCTTAGCCAGAATTTGTGCCCATTCTTGGAGAAGCTATTGCTAGCAGTATTTGTTCTGTTTGCCGTAATTTTCTTAAAAATGCAAAACTGACACGGTTTCTTCAGTGTCCGTTTTTCTGGATGGGAGTAATTTGTCTGGCTTAGCTCTGGCTCTTTTGTAGACTTTTAACCCTTCTTTTTCTGCTTAAAGAAAAAGGGATTCCTTTTTCCCAGAAAAAGACTGAGTTTGAGTCTATAGGGGAATGTTAAGGGACTTGAGCTTTTCTCCTCAGATTTCTGATTCAGATTCTGAGGTGTGTGTGTGGTATCTGAGTCTTCCAGCCATTGTTTACAGTTGGAGAACAGAGAGGTTTCTCAGTCCTTTAGGTAGTACTATGAGTTACAGCTGGAATTCCCAGAACCTTCACCTATTTCCCCCAGTGCTGTCAGTATTGGACAATATGTTTGTTACAGCCTCTGGTTTCCGTGACAGCCAACCTGCTTCCCCCAAGAAATATAGATTGAAGGACAGTGGAACTTTGTACATTTTTTTATACACCAAACCCAGACCTGACCCAGCAGCTATAGCTTTAGTTAAACCAGCTGCTGCCAAGCATTTTGCTAATTCTAATCCTTCTGAAAATTATGGTAAAGCTATTAGCAAATTTGGGGAAAAGTGCATGCTTCTGCAGCTATGATTTTTAGATTTCTGAATAGTCAGGCTCTTATGTTACTTTCAACAATTAGTCATTGTAAACTATGAGGAATGTTTTGACTGTAGTGTACTCTTGTGAGGAAAAGTCTGTGTTTAGTTTAGTTTTTATTTTGTAGGTCACTACTCATCTGAAGTTAGTTTGCATCAGTAGATACTGTACAGAGCTGTTGCAACTGTCACTGTTTTGAGGAAGTTTGCCTGACATTCTCAAAACCTCTTAAAAGATGTCAAAGCTGAAATTCTGAATTCTCCTTTGGTTAGTAGTTTAGTTTTTGGAACCTCTCTTGCAGAGGTTGTCAAAACGTGTAATGAGAATGGCAGGCTGGTTCAGGAAGTCTGCTTTTTCATCCCGCCCTCTTGTAAATTCCTTAAGGGCTTTTTGCTCTCTCATGACAGCAGAATGGTGGTAAGCAGACATTTTAAATAGTAGTGACAGGGAGTTTCCAAAAGAAAGCAGGATCTCCACTCCCCTCCATGTACACACAAAGGGCAGTCAGATAAGGCAGAATAAGTGTGTAAGGGGAACTTTTTTTCTGCCCTCTCCCTACTTTGGTAGTTACTTACCCCTTCTTGAGTGAATCTCCATTTATCTCTCTAGCAGCAGATGGGTCTTGAGTATGCTCCAGCTAGGACACAAATGTCAGAGGGAGGAAATTTCTTCTTTATCTTCCAGACCAAATCCTTCTCTTTCTTGCTGTCCTACATGTCTTAGGATGATAGGAGCTGATCCAGTGTTGTCTCTTCCATCCATCCTAAACTGATGGTCAGCAGATCTGGCATTGGCTAATATTGGATCCAAGGCTCATGTTCCTCACCTTAACTCCCCTTGTCCATTGAATTAGCTCAGATCTTGTTTGCCACTCAAATGCTACAGATTTTGATCTTTTGGCTCATTGCTTGGAAAGGAATGGACGTCAGGTAAGTGACTTAATTTGATACTTTTCAATGTAGGTCTTTTTCTTAACTGCCTTTTTGACTTCCTCATCCTCGCTGTATTAAAAAAAAGTAATTGTTCCTGTGCTGTGTGTCTGTTTTATTTCCTTTAAGAAAGTATGTTAAGTTGTCTATCTCGCCTTCATTCTTGCTGGATGGGTTCGGAGCCGACCTCGGCTCCGACTCGGCCACTCTAAAAGCTCGAGAGTTCGTTCCACCGGCTCGAGGCTCCCCTTATATCCCACAATGCTAGGCATGAGTTACCTCAGATCTCGTTTGCCGCTACAGCGATCGAGGTGTGTTTTCTACCGGCTCCAGGTTAGTGAAAGTTAGACTAGTTTAAATTCTTTAGACTTAAGCTAGCTTAGTGTATTTTTCGTTCCCCTTAGTGTAGTGGTTATTATCCCTTCTACCTTTTATCCAGCCCCCTTTTTTTCTAAAGAACTTATAGTTCTTTCCCTAAGGCCTTCGGGCCCTTCCTTCCCTATCCTTAGGGTGTGTATGTGTTTGATTAGGGAGTTTTAACTTAACTTACCTTTAGTTTAAATTCCCTTTGAACCCCTATCAGTGTAATCTGTGTGTGTGTGTTTTCTGTGTGTGATTACACTTCGGTTCCTTGAGTATGTCCAAGGATACAAAGGTCTCAGGCTTCAAGAAGTGTGACTCGTGCTGTCAGAAAATGTCTCTGACAGACGGTCACACTTCTTGTGTGTATTGCCTGGGACCTTTACACCTGCAGGACTCTTGTGCTGTATGCCATGGCTTCAGCCCTAGAATCCTGCAGGAGAGAAAAAATAAACTCATTTTGAGGGGTTTGATTAAGCCTGAAGGTTCCCTTTCTGTGTCATCGGGAAGCTCTAAGGCTTCCAAGACCTCGGCTCCAGCTTCAGAGTCGAGGCCTAAGGCTTCGGCCTACTGCTTCATCGGCTCCGGCTGGGGCCGATGAGTCTTTGACTGCAGTATCTGTGGTGTCCTCGGCTCCGCCGGAGCCGGGGCATTAGAGATTCCTTGGTCGGCTCCGGTCAGACCGTCGGAGCCGTCATCTAAAAAGAGATCAAGGTCACCGTCCCTTGGCTCCGTTCATTCGGCTCCAGCGTCTCCCCTGCTGTCTGAACGGAGCCACAGATCTCACTCCTCCAGGTCATCGAGGCTCTCCGATCACGACCTCCAGAGGGTAGTGAGTAGACTTTTGAAGTCCGAGGCACTGGCCCAAATGCTCCAGAGTCCGACTCATCAGTCAATGCCTCAACTTGTTCCAATAAATATTCCTCCTCCGACTCCTTTGAGCTCGGAGCTGGAGCGTCTCGGGACCGAGACTGTGGTAGCGTCGGAGCCGATACAATTGTCTTCGGCTCCGTTGTCTGCTCCGATTTCTTCTTTTGAAGAATCTCGGCGCGGCTTCCCTCGTCGGCTCCGAGGGGCTGAGTGGCATCGGACCCTTGTCCGACCCCCCCCTCTCCCTCTCGGTGCTTCGGCGCTGGTGAGTTCGGCTCCTACATCGGCCTCGGAGCCATCTCTGTCGGTGCCGAGGGAGGTTCCCAGCTTCTCTGAGCGGGGACCTCTGGCTCTGCCGGACAGGGGTGCGTTCGAGGTCATGCGGAGTGTGTTGGAACCTTGTTCAACTCCACAGTCGGCTCCGTCCGCCCCTCCCTCTTCGGTGCCTTTGGTTATGTCGACTCACTCCCTCATCCCAGACCGCAGAGAGCCAGCTCCTCAAGAATCCCCTGTGGGGATCTCATCCTCTTCCGAGGCCTCCCCTGAATTGGCAGGGGGGCCCCCTAGGAAGAGAAAGTGTAAGAGGAAGCACATAGACTCACCTGAGTCTGTCACCTCTGACACAGATTTAGAGGATTCGAGGGTTCCCCGCCCCTTCTGAAGATGTCTCTTTCGCAGACATTCTAAAGATCCTGAAGCAGAGGGGAAATTGGCCAGCCCTTAACTCTTCGGAGGATGAATCTGTGTATCTTGAGGCGTTTGGCTCTCGCCCTTCCACCTCCTGGGTGTCCCCCCCTTTGATCCCCTCATGCAGGTGGTTGCAAATAAGGCCTGGACGGCTCCTGATTCAGTGGACCCTACCCCCAGGAGACCTTCCAAATTTATAACAGCACCAACTGACAAGCAATTTCTCACAAAAGGTGTTTCTGTGGATGCTATGGTGGTAGCTGCTGCCACCAAGAAGGAACTAGCTGATCCTTCAGTGCCTGTTCATCCCCCTAACAAAGAATCTAGGTCTTTGCACAGGTACGGGAAGCGGATGTTCTCGTCAGCGACCTTTGCTATGCGTTCGCTGAACTACCTATGCCATTTTACTCGTCTTCAAAGAGACTTGATCAAAGAAGCGAGTGACATGTTGAAGGATCCTACGGCTGCGGGTTTTCAAGACAAGATGAACACTCAGCTGGCTACCCTGAACTCCATAGCTAACTCCTCCATGCGCCTCCTTTCTTATGCGGCTGATGGAGCGAGCAGGGCCGCAGGGACAGGTGTGGCCTTACGCAGGCATGCCTGGATGCGGCTATGCAACTTTGTGGACCCCTTTAAAACGTCATTCACTAATTCCCCGTTTGATGGATCATCTCTTTTTGGTCCTCAAGTGAAAGAAACCTTGACTAGGTGCGAGACAGGTGGCAAGACTCTTTCTGCCGTCGGAGTCCGTTTTTCTACTCCTTCTAGGCCTTACCCAAAGGCCAGAAAAGTGGGAAAATGTGGTTCCGCAAACAATCTCAAGGGACTTCGCCTGACGCACAGAGTCGGTTACCCGCCAGAGGCAGAGGGGGGAACAACAATGGTAGACGTTGCCCTAGAGGCAGGGGGGGTCCGCAGAACCAGGGCAATCGAGAGGCCTTCTCTGATAAGCCCTTTCAGCATCCCTGAGGTGTTGCCCGACTGCCCACCTTCTGAGGCAGTCGGGGGAAGATTGTCACTGTACCCAGAAGCCTGGCTATCCCTGACTCAAGACAAATGGGTACAGTCCATCATTTCAAGGCTATTCCATTCCCTTCTCGCATTCCAAACCAATCAAAAATCCCTTCCAGATGTTCCACCGCTCAAAGGGATCTTGCAGCTTTGGAAATTTCAAAGCTGCTTGCAAAAGAGCAATTCAGCCAGTTCCAGCAGACCAGCAAGGATCCGAATCTACTCCAGGTTCTTTTTAGTTCCAAAGAAAACAGGGGACTGAAGACCAATTTTGGATCTCAGTATCTTGAACAAGTCAGTCAAGAAAACAAGATTTCGGATGGTCACGCTGCAGTCCATCCTTCCCTATTGGGAAAGGAAACTGGATGTGCTCTATAGACCTTCAGGATGCGTACTATCACATAAAATGAACAGACGCCCAGAAGATTCCTCCGCTTCAGGCTGGGAACCAGTCATTTTCAATTCAGGGCCCTGCCCTTTGGTCTCACCACTGCCCCCCGGGTGTTTACCAAATGCATGGCAGTGGTAGTTTCTCACCTGAGACGTCAAGGATTCCAGGTGTTTCCATATTTGGACGACTGGCTCCTCACAGCTCCCACCAAGCATCTTCTTCTATTGGCCAGGGACTACACCTTTAGCATTTGTCAAAATTTAGGCATTTCAATAAATTGCGAAAAGTCTGTTTTGTCGCCTTGTCGTACTATTACCTTCATAGGCGCAAATCTAGACACAGTCAACATGTCTGTAGACTAACAGATCAGAGAATAACAGACATACACAAACTGGTCTCTCCTCTCCAGCAGCAACAAAAACAAAGCCAGGTTAGTTGTGAAAGTGTTGGGGATTATGGCGCGTGCCATACCTCTGCTTCCATTAGCCAGATTCCACATGAGAATCCTTCAATGGATGCTCTTCACGCAATGGTCATACCAGCAACTTCCGATGTCCCACACCATTATGATTACGCAAACATGCAGAAATCATCTTCTGTGGTGGATGTCTTCCCCTCAGCTCTTATTGGGAAGACCCTTTGTCCCTTCCTCCGTTGCTACTCTGACAACGGACGCCTCCTGATCGGGTGGGGGCATTATCAGGGCAGAACTGTCCAGGGCACATGGCAACCAGGCGAATGCCACTTGCACATAAATGTTCTAGAGATGAGAGCAGTGCTTTTAGCATTGCAAGCCCTTCAAGACTCTCTTCCCTTGGGAACGATAGCAATCCAGACGGACAATATGTCTGTAGTGTGGTATATCAACAAACAAGGCGGAACCAGATCCTACCCCCTGTGTCGAGAAGCACTCAGACTGTGGCAATGGGCGATTTCTTCTCAGCGGTTTCTGATAGCAACGCACATCCCCGGGAAGTCCAATCAAATCGCGGACAAGTTGAGCAGAGCTATCCTCATGCCTCACGAGTGGTCTCTGAAAGACTCTGTTGTGAGAGGAATTTTTCTCAAGTGGGGTCAGCCTTGCTGCGACCTTTTTGCTACTCCCCAAAACAGCAAGTGCAGAGACTATTTCACCCTATTCCCGTTACCAGGCCAGCCCAGCAGAGACGCTCTAGTCCAAGTTTGGCCCCGGGGACTTCTGTATGCATTTCCTCCCTTCCCACTAATCACTCAAGTGATACAGAAAGCTATCGCTCAGAAGGCCTCGTTGATCCTCATTGCTCCTTACTGGTCTCAACAGGTTTGGTTCCCCTTTCTACATCATTTTCTGTTGGAGCGACCTTGGCATCTGGACCTAGTTCCAGATCTTTTGATCCATCAGTTGGGTCAGTTTCATCGCTCACTTTCCTCTCTGAACCTCACTGCTTGGTTCCTCCAATTCCAACCTTAGCCAGGCTTCCTCAAATATCTCACTCTGTCCGAGATATTTTGATAGCTTCCCATAAATCTTCCACTCGAAAGATTTATTTGAGTAAGTGGAAACGTTTTGCCTATTGGGCTCAAGGAAGGGACATAGATCCTTTCACTGCTTCCATCCAAATGGTCCTTGATTTTCTAGCTGAACTCTTCCATGCAGGTTCATCTCCTTCTACTCTTAAAGTTCAATTGGCAGCTATTTCTAACTTTCATGTGGGCATTTCAGAGTCTGCCATAATGTCCCACAAGCTTTGCAAAGCCTTTTTGAAAGGAGTTTTTCTACTCAGACCTCTTATAAGAAATCCTCCTCCTCCTTGGGACCTAAATTTAGTTCTTAGTTCTTTGATTCTTTCCCCTTCGAACCTGCAGCCTCCTGTTCTTTAAAATTGCTATCATGGAAGACTCTTTTCTGGTAGCTATTACTTCAGCTAGAAGAGTTTCAGAACTTCATGCACTCAGCTGTCGACCTCCTTATCTGTTGTTCCATAAGGACAGGGTATCTTTACGAACCAACCCGTCTTTTTTTTCCTAAGATAGCCTCGGCCTAACCTAAATCAAAGCATTGACCTCCTGTGTTTTTTCCAGAATATTCTAACAGGTCTGAACAAAAATTGCATTGGCTAGATGTTCATCGTCAGTTAAGGTACTATTTGGATAGAACCAAACAATTCAGAAAATCTGACCAGCTGTTTGTCTCTTATGCAGAAGGCAGAAAGGGACTTTCAGTTTCAAAGGTATCATTATCTAGATGGCTAACATCTCTGATTTCCCTTGTTTATGAAATTAGACACCAAAAGCTGCCTAACAAACCTAAAGCCCATTCTACCAGAGCTTTGGCTACTTCTATAGCCTTCCAAGACAGACTGCCTATTGACACCATTTGTGCAGCGGCTACTTGGGCTTCTCCTCACACTTTCATTTCTCATTATAAGTTGGATTTAGCTTCTAGGCATAGAGCTTACTTTGGTTCCACTGTTCTCAAGAGTCTGTTCCGTTAGGCCACCCGGGACAAGGTGCTAGGGACGGTCCCATCCAGCAAGAATGAAGTAGATAGACAACTTAACATATAGAAGTTATGTTCTTACCATAACGCTCCATGTTAGTTGTCTTCTTCTCACCTTCTTCTGGCCCCACCCTCCTCCCCCTGGCCTGGACAGACCTAGAGGAGTTTTGATTGTGACCTCTCTTTCTACCACCTCTTTACTTTAGGTATATGCTGCTGTGCATATTTTCCTGGATCAGGATGTAGGTCACCCTTCTCTTCTCCCTGGTTTATAGAGGTGGACTTTGTTTATAGTTATTCTGTTACTATTATAAGCTGGGCCTAGCTTACAAACAAGATCTGAGGTAACTCACGCCTAGCATTGTGGGATATAAGGGGAGCCTCGAGCCGGTGGAACCAACTCTCGAGCTTTTAGAGTGAGTGGAGCCGAGGTCGGCTCCGAACCCATCCAGCAAGAAGAAGGCGAGAAGAAGACAACTAACATGGAACGTTATGGTAAGAACATAACTTCTATTTTCCCCCCATCCACCGTGTTTCTTGTAGTTGTGTTGTAGTTTTTCTGACTATTGTAATTGTCACAACCTTTTTGTGTTATGTCAGTGTTAGGACTGTTGTCTCCTCTTGAACTTGTGTTTTTTTTAGTGGTGTTAGTGGCCTTGTCTTGTTTTTCATGTCAGACAAGGAAGGCATCAGTCTTTAAGAATTAAGTGTCTCGTGGACTTAGGATTCCTAGCCAGTTTGTGGACTTTGAGTATTGCCTAGGAGCCACATACCTTGAGGATTGCTCTGCCTGCTCTACTTTAGGGGCCAGGGTGTTTTCTGATGAGCAGTCCAAGTTAGTCCTTAATTGGCTTCTTCCTGCCTCAGTAAGCTGGGGAAGGTAACCCCTCTAAGGCTTTCTTTCACATCCATGAAGAAAGTATCAAAAAAAGACAAAGGTGAAAAGACTAGAGAGGGAATTGACAAGACCTCCTTTTGATCTTGTGGCTTCTGTTGAATTGCAATAACTCTTTTGGAAGAAACTTTTTCTTTTGGCTGTTTACTCTGCTAGAGTGATATCAGAGCTTTAAGCTTTCTTGTAAACCTCCATATTTGGTGTCCTTTAAAACAGGTTATCACTTGGAATTCCTCTTCCCAAGTCCAAAGTTGGCCTCAGAACTTTCTAGAATGCACTCCTCCATATATTCTTCTGCCCTTTTCTTTCTGAGGAAAGGTATAAAGTACACCTACTTGAATGTGCTTCGAGTTAATATTTTACTTGCATCATACTAATTCCAGTTAGATTGACCAACTTTTTATGTTACCAGTTTCATTCAAATTAGGAGAAGAGGCAACAAAAATGACACTTTCGAGGTGGCAGTCTGACTGCATTTCTCTTGTATAAAGAGAAGTGTTTACACTGCCTGGCAATCCAAAGGCTCATTCTGTTTGGGCAGTTGCTACTTATGCGGCATATTTTTCTTTGGTACTACTTGATATTTGTGCAACAGCTGTTTTGATCCAATGTCCATACCTTTATATTTGACTAGAAGCTGAACTTAGTGTAAGTCTAGCGTCTCCTTTGGTTCACCTGTCCTTAGGAATGTCCTGTGAGACCACCCGAAGTGTTTTTTTTTTTTTTTTTTTTTTTTTAAGCAGTTGGAGAATCTGTCCCATCATTTGGGGACAGAAGTGACATCGGGTATGAAAGTTTTCCACTTACAATGTTTTCTCTTCTCATCTTTGCTTCCCACTCATCCCTTACTGTTTTTTCAGCAGGTTAACAGTACTGATCTTGCTAGAGACCTGTCATGCTACAGCTTTGGTCTGTACTCCCAGTAGGCATACATACATAGATATGGGTTTTCTCCTGTGTTTGTATAGACTCCTTTTATTATAGTAAGTGGGCAAACTGTACCTGAAGTAATTTAGTAAATGGAGGGGAATTATGGGTAAGGAGAGGAGCCTGAGCCTTGGATCCAAAAGTTTGTAGAATTGCTAGTGTTGTATCCTATCTGTTATAAAGACGAATAAGTTGAGGACGAAAGAAGACAACACAGATCTATTATGATAAGTACAAAACTTTATTTTCCTCTTCACCAGTTGGGGAAAGGATTTTTTTTACTGTTTCGTGCGGAAGAAAAACTAAAATTCCTAGGAACCAGATGATGTCCTTAAAGGATGCATCTGCAGTCCTTACAAATGGGTTGTCCTGTCGTCAGGCAGCCCTTCGGTCGGCCGGATTCCAAAGTCTGGGTCTGGCTTCGGCTGGTGTCGCACTTCACCCGACGTCATAGCTGCAGTTCTTCGGGTATAAAGGCGTCAGCCGACGCCATTTTCCTCAGTCTTTCTTGCCGCGTGGCGCCCGAAGCAGAAGCTGTTCGCAAGTGCCGGTCGGTCAGATCCAGAGATTACTACTACCGAATACTACTTGAAGACTTCTAAAAGCTAAGTACCCGCTGGGGACTCTTTCTTGCCTCAGCCGATGTCAGAAAAAGTGAATAACTGTTTAACTTGTGGAAACAAATACCTCATAAAGATTTCCACTTACTGCTTACCTTGTTTAGGCCCAGACCACGACGTAGCAGCTTGTTTAGCCTGTGCTTCTTTCAACCGACGAACGCTTAGGCGTCGGTCGGAGTTTGCTGAACAGTTTTTCAGCTCAGATTTTGCGTACATAATGCCGTCGGATCCTCCGACTTCTCAAATTGTTAAGAAACGCAAAGAAAAGGACCGACGCCAGCGTCCGCGGTTTCGGCCGAAACCACGGTTAAGCAAACCGCTAGTGTCTCGGTTTCGGCCGAAACCGAGCAAACGGTTCAATCTTCAGCCGAATCCATGACTACTACCGAGGCCCCCTCTACCCTACTTGAATCGGCCTCTGAAGTTTTACCTACTACTGTGGTTTCACAAGATTTATCGGACACCATCCCTTTGGATGTTTCTACCCCAGCACGTGGTGCTGCTAGGCCTCCTACAGCCATGTCTATAAAGGCCTTTGCCAGGGCTAAAGCAGCCAAAACTTCTAAGTCTGTGCCTGTTAAGCCCCCCTCTCAGACCCAGCTCCAGTTCTCAAATGCTTACTCTGGCAGAGGATCTCATCTCTTTAATAAGGGGATCCCAATCTCACCCAGACAGGGCCTCTCAACCTCCAGAAAAGAGACCTAGAGTAGAGCCCCCTGAGCCAGTGTCCTCAGATGACTCTTCTGATGATACAGACAATACAGACCATCCAGAGGCTCCCTTTTCCACTTATGAAGATTCCGATGCTGAAGAATCGATTCCTTCAGCTTCTCCACCAGAGGAGTTTTCTTTTGGGGAAACTTTACATGCCATGAGAGAGCAATTCCAATGGCAGGGGCAAGATTTCTCAGATTCAAGGAAAAGGCATAGGACCTTTTTACACTTACCACAACATAGGCCTTTAGCTATACCTCCAGTTCTTCCTGTTGTGGATGATGCATTTAATGATGCTTGCACTGCTCCTGATACTTTACCTCCAGCCCCTGCTAAGCCAGATAGGTTCTACAGGGTCCCGGACACTCATCACCATTTATACAAGGCTCCTTTCGCAGATCCTGAGACTATCTCCCAGGGGCCTAAGGCAGTAGCTTCAACCTCAGCTAAAAACCCTCTCCCTTCTGAAAGGGAATCCAGGTCCTTAGAGAGATGGGGTAAAAAAGTATACACCTCTGCTACTCTCTCAGCTAGAGCATTGAACTGTCAGTTCCACATGATCCAATACCAAGAGTTTATGCTTGATCAGTTAACTAAGAAACTGTCCTCGGATGATTCTTTAGATAAGAAATATGTTCTAGAAATGGTGAATAACATTCAGCAGGTTAGTAACCATTCCTTAAAATGTGGCTATGATGCGCACTGGAGGCCTCATTTAGATCAGCCATGACCGGCACAGTTATAAGAAGACATGCATGGTTGAAAGAACAAGTCCTGCCGGATCATGTTAAAGCAAAGCTATTAGATGCTCCTATGGATAAGGTCAGTTTATTTGGTTCTCCTGCCCAACAGGTACTGAAGAAAATGGAAGAGAAGGCAAAATCTGTACAAACAGTAAAAGATTTCTTACAGGTTCAGCCACCAAGGTTTAGCAGGAACTGGCCTTCCAAAAATTGGTCCTTTCCAGACTCCTCAAAAACTCAGAGAGGAAGGAATAGGCGTACAAGAGGCAGAAATCAATCCAGAGGAGGTGCCTACAGGGGATGCCAGTGGCAAGTTAACAACCAACGAGGCACAGACACAACCACTGCCACTACAACAGGACAATCAGTGACTTGGCTTTGACACCGCCTACCAGGGAACAAATAGCAGCACCCTTAGGTGGAAAGTTAGCATTATTTTCAAAAAACTGGCACTGTATCACAAGAGACAAGTGGATTTTACAAACTATAGACCAAGGCTACAGGTTTCATTTCCACACTTTACCCGGAAAAAGAGGAATGCCAAACCTACCACCAGATCAAAAGACAGAAGCTCTAAAACAAATAGCTCAATTAGCAAGGATGAGAGCTGTGGAAAGGGTACCATCTATGGAACAAGGCAAGGGATTTTACTCCAGACTCTTCCTGGTACCAAGAAAGGAAAAAAATTGGAGGCCTATTCTCGACCTGTCCGCTTTAAACACATACATCATTGTTCCAAAATTCAAAATGCTGACCCTACAGCAACTTCTTCCCATGCTGGGCAAGGAGTTTTGGCTGGTAACTCTAGATCTCAAGGAGGCATACCTGCACGTCCCCATACGACCACATTGCAGAAGATACCTCAGATTTCTTGCAGGATCAGAGCATTATCAATTGTCAGCATTGCCCTTTGGCTTATCTACTGTGCCCAGAGTGTTCACGAAATGCCTGGCATCAGTAATCGCTCACTGCAGGCTTCAGGGAATCCAAATTTATCCATACCTGGACGACTGCCTAATACAAGCGGACAACAAAAACAAGCTAACAGAAGACTTACAAAGAGTCATTTGCTTACTACAGGCCCTGGGATACACAGTCACTTTAAAAAAGTCAAGACTGATACCATCCCAAACAATCACCTTCTTAGGTGCAGAACTGGACACAGTAAAACAGATGGCATTCCTAACTGCAGAAAAACAAAAACAACTCCCTGTCTATTTTCTGGCATTAACAAAGCAGAACAAACTAACAGCAAGGAAAGTACTGCAGGCCTTGGGCTTCATGGCATCATGCATAATCCTGGTCCCCCATGCCAGACTACATATGAGAAAACTACAGTGGTACCTAAAGAATTTATGGTCTCAACACAGGCACAGCTTAGAAACCGAAATACCAGTAATTCCATGCCTGAAACAAGAGTTCCTGTGGTGGGCTCGGGCATGCCAGTCAAACCCAGGTTTGCCCTTCCACAGCATTCAACCAAACCAAACCATCACAACGGACGCCTCAGACCTCGGTTGGGGGCCCACATGCTGGACAAGTGCATACAAGGCTTATGGACTTTAGAGCAACTGCATCTGCACATAAATCAAAAAGAAATGCTGGCAGTACAACTAGCAATCCAGAATTTCAGACCATTCCTCCAAGAAGGCCAGCTGATAAGGACAGACAACACCACAGTCATGTGGTACATCAACAAACAGGGAGGCACTCATTCTTACCCTCTATGCCGAATGGCCCTAAACCTATGGAATATGGCTCTGAGTTACAACATTCAGTTACAAGCAATTTTTGTACCGGGAAAAGAAAACATCCTAGCAGACATTTTAAGCAGAACTACCTCGGATGCTCACGAATGGATGCTACACCCAGACATTTTCAAGGCCATCACAAAGAAATGGGGACTGCCACAAATAGACCTATTCGCATCCCCACTCAATCACCAGCTCAAGAAATTTTGCACAAGGACATACCACCCACTTGCTTGGAAGGTGGACTCTCTATCCTTCAGTTGGAAAGGCCTGACAGCATATGCATTCCCACCTCTCCCTTTGATGCACAAGGTGCTATTGAAAATCAAAGAGGAATGTCCAAGGATAATTCTGATAGCTCCAGACTGGCCAAGAGAACATTGGTACCCATTACTGTGGAGCATGTCTCGGGGGGAGAATGTGGTCACTACCCCTGATTCCCTTGATGTTAACCCAGAACAACTACAACATCCTGCATCCAAACCTGAAAACTCTGCAACTGACTGCCTTGAACATTACATAAGAGCAACTAACCCAGATTTATCCCAAAGGGTTAAAGACATTATACTTGTGGCCCGCAGACCTTCAACAAGAAGGAACTATGCAGGAAAATGGAAGAGGTTTCTCATTTGGAGTGCCGACAGGGGCAAAGATGTGTCAAAGGTAGACATTGCCAACATCCTGGAGTATTTGGCAGAGCTTCTCCATACAGGCCTGTCCTATTCCTCCATCAAAATACATGTGGGTTTTTTAAAAAAAGGTTCAGC
>NC_056743.1:446179474-446281974 GCF_019279795.1 Protopterus annectens
GAAAGACTAAGGAAGACGGCGTCGGCTGACGCTTTTATACCCCAGGCGCTCTGACGTCGGGGAAGGGGCGACATCAGCCGACACCGGACCCAGACTTTGGAATCCGGCCGACCGAAGGGCTGCCTGAGGCAGGACAACCCATATGTGAGGACTGCAGATGCATCCTTGAAGGACATATACAATTATTAACTTTTTCTGACATCGGTCTGAGGCAAGAAAAAAGGTTCCCCAACGGGGTACTTAGCTTTATTGAAGACTTCGGATCTGAAATTCGACTTCGAAAATCTCAGGAGTTGGCCGACTGGCACTTGCAAACTACTACTGCTTTGGGCACCGCACGACAAGAAAGACTGAAGAAAATGGCGTCAGATGCATATTATATACCCCTGGCGCACTGACGTCAGGGAAGAAGCGACAGCAATAGACGCCGGACCAAGACTTTGGAACTCTGGCCGACTGCGGGGGACCGCCTGATGGCAGGATAACCCAAGTGTGATGACTGCAGCAGTGTAACACGATGAACATCCCTGTAGTATATGTCTGGCTTACAAGAAGCCGGAGGCAGAGAATCAGGAGCCATACTAGATTCTGAAAAAACATCAACACTGTCTAGAACACGAGGTATAGCCAAAGGCCTATGCTGAGGAAGAAGAAGAAAATCCCTAAGTCTCTTTTTAGATGCAGAGAAATCCTGACTTTCCCAGTGGACATGTTCCCTTAAGGTATGTAAAGTTTCCCCAAAAGAAAAATCCTCACGGGAGAAGCAGAAGGAATGGAATCTTCTGCATCAGAGTCCTCATAAGTATGTATAGACAAATCCTGTTCATTAGAAGAGTCAGAAGAAATAGAATCCTGTTCAGAAGATTCATAATCAATGTCTTGCCTAGGCCTCTTGGGGGGGGGGGGGGTTTGGCTACCCCTGATCAGAGTAATTAAATCTTCAGCCATTTTGATCAGTTGTTTTTTTAGGCATAGGGGCCTGCACATGTGGCCTAGGCGTCAGTTTTTTTAGGCATAGATTTAGATTTTGGCCTTAGTTTTGAAGATGGCGTTGGTCTAATATACAAATCTGTAGGCCTGAAAACACTCTCAGAAGCCGGTGCCTACACAGCGGCTCCGGACCAATCTAAGGTAGAGACATCCGCAGGTTCCATAACTGAAGCATCTCGCGTTATACCGGACTCCGAATGGGTCTCAGTAGAGGCCTGTGAATCAGAAGTAGCGGGTATCAGGGGCTGCGAAAGTGCCTCACTGAGTACCGGCGAACTGGTGACTGGCTTAGGAGAAGCGTCATCAGTTTTGGACGTCAACGGCTTGTGTCTGTCTTTTTCTTTGCTTTTTTTAGGTATTCCGGTAGCCGGATTGCTAACAGACGACATTTCCGGCTAATTACAGTGTGAGCAAAAATATTTAGAAGCAAAAAATGTACTGACGTTTAATAGTGCGTTGATTAAATTTAGCACAAAACCGACAGCAAGGTACATTGTGGTCAGTACAAGGAATACAGTACAAATAAAAATCCTTATGAGGTATTTGCTTCCCACAAGTAATGCAATTATTAACTTTTACTGACATCGGTAAGGAGCAAGAAAAAGTTTACCCATTGGGGTACTTAGCATTTTAGTTGAAGACTTCGGTTCTGAAACTCAAAAACAAAAATTTCAGGAGTCGGCCGACCGGCATGTGCGAAATGCTCCTGCTTCGGGCACCGCGCGGCAAGTAATACTGATGCAATGGCGTCGGCTGCATGTTTTATACCCCTGACGACCTGACGTCATGGAAGAAGGGACAGCAACTGACGCAGGACCCAAGAATTTGTTAAAAAGGCCGACTGAGGGCAACCTGCCAGCACATTACCCAAATGTAATGACTGCAACAGTGAAACATGAAGATCATCATACTAGTAATAGGTGACTCTATAGTCAGGCACACTGTCGTCCCACTCACTAGGCTGAAAGTACAGTTTTGTACCTACCATAAATGTAGATTTCCGATAGGTATGCATCTGCAGTCATAACATATGGGTTGTCCTGCCTCAGGCAGCCCTTCGGTCGGCTGGATTCCAAAGTCTGGGTCTGGCCTTGGCTGATGTCGCACTTCACCCGATGTCAGAGCTTCTGGGGTATAAAGGCATCAGCAGACGCCATTTTCCTCAGTGTTTCTTGCCCCAGATGCCAGGTGCCCTCTAGGAAGGCTAAATTTGGATAAATGTTGAAAATTCCAAACAGAAGTAAGCAAAATATATATATACATATATACATACAAACAAATACACCATAATAGATTCCCCCAGCTAGCTAAAAGAGGGGTAAGCACCCTAGGAATACCACAGAGGGGAAGGAGGGTGGATAATCCTGACTGCAGATGCATACCTATCGGACATCTACATTTATGGTAGGTACAAAACTGTACTATGTCCTTCAAGGATGCATCTGCAGTCATAACATATGGGTAGAATACCATAGCCAAACTGGGGGAGGAGGTACTAAGATAATGATGGTGTAGTTAAGATCCCCTGTAAAATTGCAGTTGCAAAACCTGCTCGGGATCTGGAGTATAAAGGTAGATTGTAATGCTTGGCAAATGTATGCACGGAGCTCCAAGTAGCAGCTTCTAAAATGTCTTTGGTAGCCACTCCTCATAGGAAAGCTGTAGTGGTTGCTGTGGCTCTTGTGGAGTGAGGCCTGATATTTTCAGGAGTTGTCTTACCATGAAAAGAGTAGCAGAATCAAATGCAATTTCCTATCCATTTTGAAATTGTCTGTTTGGAAATTGCTTTTCCTTGCACTCCAGTTGCATATGCTACCAGAAGTTGGTCAGTTTTTCTGCTGGTTTTAGTTCTGTCCAGAAAGTAGCGCAGTTGTCTGTGTACATCCAAGGTGTGCAATAGTTTTTCCCCCCTGTTCTGTGGGTTAGGGAAGAACGTAGGCAAATGAATAGCTTGGTTCAAGGATACCCTGGATACCACCTTTGGCATGAAAGTAGGATTGGTTCTCAGAGACACTCTATCCTGGTGAAAGATAAGGAAAGGCTGCACTGCCATTAATGCCTGTAACTCGGATACTCTTCTTGCTGAAGTGATTGCTAGAAGGAAAGCAGTTTTCCAAGATAAGAACTGTAAGACTGCTGATGCTGCTTGCTCAAAAGGGGGAAGTGTTAATTTTTCCAGCACAAAATTGAGATCCCATGCAGGGAGAGGTGGTTTCCTTGGAGGTTTTACATTTTTGATCCCTCTTAAAAATTGTCTGAGGAGAGGGTGAGAGAAGATAGGAGGATCCATGTTGTACTCTGCTGAAATTGCTGAAGCATGAATCTTAATGGACCAATAGGACAGGCCATTGTGGAACAGTTCTGCTAAGTATTCTAGGATGTGTGCTAGGTTTGCCAGTGTGACATATGTACCCTTTGATGCACTCCAAATGAGGAATCTCTTCCATTTAGCTGAGTATGTTTTTCTTGTGGAGGGTCTGCGAGCCTCCAGGATAATGTCCTTGACCCTCTGAGATAAAACAGTTTGGTTTTGTTTTATGCAATTTTCCAGGCAGTTAGCTGCAGCGTTTTCAAGTTTGGATGCAGGGTCTTGTAGTTGTTCTGCGTTAGAAGTAAAGGCCATAGAGGTAGAGGCCATGAGTTGTCGAGACATGCTTCTCAGTAGCGGATACCAATGCTGCCTTGGCCAGTCTGGAGCTATCAGAATCACCTTTGGCTGTTCCTCCCTGATCTTCAGTAGAACTTTGTACATCAATAGGAGAGGTGGAAAGGCATAAACTGTCAGGGCCTTCCAGCTGAAAGAGAGTCCACCCTCCAGGCTTGTGGGTGGTATTCTCTTGAGCAGAATTTCTTCAGTTGGTGGTTGAGTGGGGAGGCGAACAGGTATATCTCTGGCATTCCCCATTTCTTTGTTATGTTTTTGAAGATGTCTGGATGCAGCATCCATTCGTGAGCATCCGTGGTAGTTCTGCTTAAGCTGTCTGCTAGTGAATTCTCTTTTCCTGGTGCAATTTGGCCTGCAGTTGAATGTTGAGATTCAGGCCTAGGTTCCACAGGTCCATTGCCATCCGGCATAGAGGGTAGGAATGCGTGCCTCCCTGTTTGTTGATGTACCACATGACTGTGGTATTGTCTGTCCTTATCAGCAGATGTCCTTGCTGAAGGAATGATTTGAATGCCTCGATTGCATGCTTCACTGCCAGCATCTCCTTTAGATTTATGTGTAGATTCAGCTGGTCTTGAGACCATAGGCCTTGGATACACTTGTCTTCCATGTGTGCCCCCCAGCCTAGGTCTGAGGCGTCCATGGTGATGGTCTGCCTTGGTTGTGGTTTGTTGAAAGGCAACCCTCTGTTGGTCTGGCAGGCCTGAGCCCACCACAGGAATTCTTTTTTCAGGCATGGAATGATTGGTATCATGGTTTCTAGACTGTGTTTGTGTTGAGACCATACATTCCTTAGGTACCACTAATTTTCTCATATGCAGCCTGGCATGCGGGATCAAGATTGTGCAAGATGCCATGTAACCCAGAGCCTGCAGGACTTTCCTTGCAGTAAGCTGAGTTTGTCTTGTCAATGCCATCTGAGTTATTGTGTCCAGATCTGCACCCAAAAATGTTATCCTTTGGGATGGCACTAGTCTTGACTTCTGGATGTTGACTGTGTATCCCAAGGCTTGTAACAGTTGTATGACATAGGCCAAATCCTTTATTATTTTTGTCTTGTCCGCTTGTATTAGGCAGTCGTCCAGGTATGGGTAGATCTGAATTCCCTGAAGCCTGCAATGTGCAATTACTGATGCCAGGCATTTTGTGAATACTCTGGGCGCAGTAGATAAACCAAAGGGCAATGCTGAGAATTGATAATGCTCTGATCCTGCAAGAAATCTGAGGTGTCTTCTGCAATCTGGTCGTATAGGGATGTGCAGGTATGCCTCCTTGAGATCTAGAGTCACCAGCCAAGACTCCTTGCCCAACATGGGAAGAAGTTGCTGTAGGGTCAGCATCTTGAATTTTGGTACAATGAGATATGTGTTTAGTGCGGACAAGTCGAGAATAGGCCTCCATTGAGTTTATTTTCTTGGTACAAGGAATAGTCTGGAGTAAAATCCTTGGCCTTGTTCCATAGATGGTACCCTTTCTACTGCTCTCATCCGAAGTAAGTTGATGATTTGTTTTAGAGCCTCTGGCTTCTGGTTTGGTGGAAGGTTTGGCATTCCTCTCTTTTTTGGTAAAGTGTGGAAGTGAAACCTGTAGCCTTTGTCTATTGTTTGCAATGTCCATTTGTCTCCTGTAATGCAATGCCAGTTTTTCGAAAATAAAGCTAACTTTCCGCCCAAGGGTGCTTCCAGTTGTTCCCTGGTAGGCGGAATCAGAGCCAAGTCATTGTGTCTGTCCTGTGGAAGTGGTTGTAGTCGCAGCTGTGGCGGTACTCCTCAGGTGGTACTCCTCTGGTTGGCAGGTTGCCACTGACGGCCCCTTAGGCACCCCTTGATTGGCCTCTGCCTCTTGGGCGTCTATTCCTGCCCCTCTGTGCTCTGGAGGTGTCTGGAAAGGACCAATTCTTTGAAGGCCAGTTTCTGCTGAATCTCGGAGGTTGGACCTGCAGAAAATCCTTGACTGTTTGCACAGATTTAGCTTGTTCTTCCACTTTCTTTAGAATCTCCTGTGCAGGGGAGCCAAATAAACTTTGTTTCTCCATAGGAGCATCTAGGAGTTTAGACTTGACATGGTCTGGCAAGGATTGCTCTTTTAGCCAGGCATGCCTTCGAATCACTGCTCCAGTCATAGCTGATCTAAATGAAGCCTCCAGTGCATCATAGCCACATTTTAAGAAATGATTACTGACCTGCTGAGAGTTGTGTACCAAATCCTGAAGGGACTTACGGTCTAGAGGTTCAGGAGAGGAAAGCTTTTTATTCAGCTGATCTAACAAAAATTCCTTGTACTGTATCATATGGAATTGACAGTTTAAAGCCCTGGCAGAAAGAGTAGCAGATGTATAAACCTTTTTTCCCCATCTCTCTAATGCTCTTGACTATCTTTCAGAGGGTAGGGGTTTTTTGGCAGTGGCAGCTGCAACACCCTTTGGGCCCTGAGAAATAGTTTCTGGGTCTGCAGCATGGGCCTTATACAAGTGGAAGTGAGAATCTGGGACCCTGTAATATCTGTCAGGTTTGGCAGGGGCCGGGGGAAGAGAATCAGGGGCAGAACTGACATCATTGTATGCATCATCAACAACTGATAGTACAGGTGGTATGGCTAAAGGCCTATGCTGTGGCAAGTGTAAAAAGGTCCTTAGTCTTTTCCTAGAATCAGAAAAATCCTGACCCTGCCATTGAAAGTGTTCCCTCATTGAGTGCAAAGTCTCCCCAAAGGAAAATTCTTCTGGGGGGGGAGGCAGAAGGAATTGAGTCTTCTGCATCCGAATCCTCATAAGGTGAGTATGGTCCTTCCTGATGGTCTGATAAATCAGATCCATCCGAGGAATAATCAGAGGAGAGAGGTTCAGGGGGTTCAGTCCTAGGCCTTTTGTCAGGAGGAGGTTGGGAACCCCTAATCAGAGATATAAGGTCCTCAGCAAGGCTGAGAATCTGAGAACTTGAGGAAGGTCTCTGAGAGGAAGATTTTGTTGGTAAGGCCTTTGAAATTTTAGCTGCTTTAGCCCTGGAGAAGGCCTTAATAGACATAGAAGCAGGGGGCCTAGCTGCCCCACGTGCAGGAGTAGAAATGTCCAACGGAATGGTGTCGGACAATTCTTGTGCGCCTGCTTCTTCGGTTGGAATTTCTGTAGCCGACTCAGCCGGGGCCTCTGGCCTCGGTTGTCGGAGGTATGTTTTCGGCAGAAGGAAGAACCGAGGACTCTGTTTCAGCCGAAACAGAGACACTCGCGGTAGGCCTAACCGTGGTTTCAGCCAAAACCGCGAGCCGCGAGTGTCGGTCCTTTTCCTTGCGTTTTTTGGCTAAATGTGTAGTCGGAGTCTCCGACGGCATTTTATATGCAAAAGCGGATCCAAAAAACTCCTCTGCAAACTCCGACAGACGTCTTAAGTATCCGTCGGTTGAAGGAAGCACAGGCTAAACAAGCTGATACGTCGTGGTCTGGGCCTAAGCAAGGAAGGCAGTACGAGTGGAAATCCTTATGAGGTATTTGTTTCCCACAAGTTAAACAATTATTTACTTTGTCTGACATCGGCTGAGGCAAGAAAGAGTCCCCAACGGGGTACTTAGCTTTTTTAGAAGTCTTCGGTAGCTGAAATCTCTGGATCTGACCGACCGGCACTTGCGAACAGCTTCTACTTCGGGCACCGCACGGCAAGAAAGACTGAGGAAAATGGTGTCGGCTGATGCCTTTATACCCCCAGAAGCTCTGACGTCGGGTGAAGTGCGACATCAGCCGAGGCCAGACCCAGACTTTGGAATCCGGCCGACCGAAGGGCTGCCTGAGGCAGGACAACCCATATGTTATGACTGCAGATGCATCCTTGAAGGACATCAAGGAGAAGGTTACTGTTAGCTGCCTGTCGGGTGCCAGGATCCGCCACATAACACAAGCACTCAGGTCACTCCAGAACAAGTACAACTATGACTCTCTCACTGTCTATGTTGGTGTGAATGATCTGAGCCATACCTCCCTGGACTACATGAAAAGAGACATGGAAGAGCTCTCTGATCACTTAGCCCAGGCCAGTATGACCCTGACCTTGAATAGCATCCTGCCCTCACCAAGAATGATACCACATTATAAAGAAAAAAATATAAATTTCAACAATTGGCTAAGTTTCTGGTGTCATTCTAAGGGGATCCAGTGTCTGTCATCCTGGGATAACATGCTCGATAAGCCACGCTGCTTCACTAGAGACTGCTTGCACCGGTCACCCTTGGGCGTTGGAATACTGGCCAAGGCTCTTGCCACCCCCATAGTGCCTTTTTTAGGCAAGGCTCAAAAGACAAATCCACCGCCGTAAATAGTAACAAAAAAACTGAGGGTAATGCTGCTCAATGCCATAAGTCTAAACCTCAAAATGCATGCACTTGAGGCACACCCCAGTATGGAGAAAAGTGATATATGTGCATTGACAGAAACCTGGTTTAAGGCTCCAGAGAGCACCCCAGCACTACCAGGCGACAACTCATACCATACATTTCGGCCACAAAACCCGGACAGAAATACAAAAGGCAGGGGTATATCCATATTCATCAAGGATACCAATACCTCCAGGTTAGTGGCACAGCACAATGCTTCAGAGATCATCCACGTGCAACTAATCAGGCAAAACTGCAATTCGAATTGTAGGTTGCTACAGATCACCCACCATGTCCCAGGACACCCATTCCGCATTTCTGGAAACACTGGGAAACATAAAGGTCCTACCAAACACCCTGATATTGGGTGATTTCAATTACCCAAACATTAACTGGGAGAACTACTCAAGTACTTACTCCCTTGCCCAACATTTCCTAGAATTTATAAACTCAAACATCCTGGATCAACTGGTCAACACCCCCACCAGAGGTGACAACAAATTGGACCTGGTCATTACCAAAATGGGCGACCGGTGTTCCACACCGGAGGACACCCCCTCTCTGGTTAGATCCGACCATAAACTAATCCCTTTGGATATCCACATTCCGCCCCCACCCCTGGTCAAAGAAACCACCATGAAAAACTTTTCAAAAGCAAACTTGACGTTACCCAAGACCAAGGTGGAAAGTTTCAAAGCCCCCATGCTAAAGGATAACACTGCCCAAGCTGCAAAATCCTTTACTAATGCACTCTATGGGCACCTACAAGAATGCATGGATCATGCTATCCCAAGCAAAACCAAGACTCACTCCTCCAAGAAAAGGAAACCAGTCTGGTGGACCCCTGCCATAAACAAGCTATACAATAGGAGGAGGAAACTAGTACAGAAAAGAGGAAAATCCCAAGAAGGTAAGACATCCCTGATCAGTATCAGCATGAAACTACGATCCCTAATAAAATAATCCAGTGCTAGCTTCGAAAGAAAACTTGCCAAAGACTCCAAAGATAACCATAAGGCATTCTTTAGCTATGTCAAGAATCTACATGGCAATTCTCAGATCTGTTTAGAGTTGGTGCAGAATGGCACAAAATATACTGAACAGACCGATATCGCCAACATCATGGCAGACAGGTTCAGTGCAAACTTCACCCCCCCTCACCCCCAAAAGGGCCCATAACCATACCAGAAGAATGTAGTGCCCCTGAAATCACAGACACTCAGGTTAAAACAGCCTCTCCAAAGCCAAAAACACAGCATCAATGGGACCAGACGGTGTCCCAGGGTGCGTCCTACATGAGCTCAAAGATGAACTAACCCCTCACCTAAACACACTGTTCAAACTCAGCCTCTCCATAGGCTACGTGCCCATAGAGTGGCGCACAGCAATGGTTATTCCACTCCACAAAGGTGGAGCCACAACAGACTCCAGGAACTATCGCCCTACAAGCCTGACTAGCTTGGTCTGCAAGGCTATGGAGCACATCATGTTTCTCATTAACAGAGACAGTGGGAACCTCCAAACACTGGACCCTACCCAGTTCAGCTTTGTTAAGGGCATATCATGCCTCCTAAACCTGGTGGACTTCTTTGAGACAGTTACCAAGGCTATAGATGAGGGAAAAGTGGTTTCACATAGCCTACCTAGACCTCACAAAGGCCTTTGACACCATTCCCCATTCTGGTATTATAGACAGGCTCACTAGCCTGAACATAAAACCACTACGTCACGAGATGGGTTGCCAACTGGCTGATAGACAGAACACACATGGTGAGTTGCGGGAGCTAGGTCTGGCTCTAAACTGGTTACAAGTGGCGTTCCCCAGGGCGCAGTCCTAGGACCCCTTCTGTTCGGCATACACTTCTCAGAGGTACAGGCAACCAAAGGAGGTCTATGGCTGACCAAGTTCGCAGACAACTGCAAACTAGAGGCTATAACTGACTCTCCAGCTGACAGACATCCTCCAAAAGGGTCTCACTGAGACAGATAACTGGTGTCAAAATTATGGCCTCAAGCTAAATGCCAGAAAGTGCATAGTCATCCCCTTTGGAAAAAACAAACTACCACATAGGTGGCAGCCCCCTAAATACGGAAAAATAATAAGGGATCTGGGGACCCAAGTAGATAATAATCTCTCCCTTGATAATCACATTGCTAAAGTGGTTAGAATATCCTTCTATGTAGCCCACCTAATCACAAAAGGGTTTGCATCCAGATCAAAAGAGGTCACTGTGTCCCTCTACGCATCACTCATCAGACCCATCATAGAGTACAACGCCCCATTTGGGATGTACCTTACAAGACACCTGCAAAAGCTGGAAAAACACAGATGTACCTCACCAAGAGAATCACTGGCCTCAAACAGATGCCCTATGCAGCTCGACTGAAGAAACTTCAGCTGTACTCAGTTGCATACCGCCTACTCAGAGGTGACCTATGCCTGACATACAAGGCCATGTCCAACCCAGAATTGATGACCTATGCCTGACATACAAGGCCATGTCCAACCCAGAATTGATGGACATGCTCCACCTAAAGAAAACCATATCCCCTCGAGCCACATGCTCTAGGGATCTAAACCTCACCAGAACAATAAATAGGAAGTGCTGGAGGGATAGATTCCTGTCCCAGAGACTTCCCATGCTCTGGAACAAGATTCCTATCTACATTAGGTGCAGCATCTCGCTAACACTCAAGAGAAACCTTGACGAGTGGATGGGAAATAGAAAGTTTACCTCAGGAATCACTTCAATGGCTCTGCTGGACAGAGGCACAGGGAACTAATCTAAGGGGGGCAGCGAAAGCCAACACAATTCCGGCTAGGCTTACAAATGCCTTTGGGCAGATAGCCTAGTACCTACCTATGAACCTATGTCCCTCTCTTCCATGTTGCAGTATTCTAGTAGTGGGATATTCTGCCCTCAGGCGACTCGTACGTTGGCTCCTATACAAAAGCTTCATCAGCTTGGCTGTTGCAGTGTGCGTGGGACACCACAAGTAGGCCATAAACCAGGTGCTTTAGATGTGACGTCTGCACGCACAATCCTCAGAAGTTGAAGGCCAGCAGGCGGAGAATAAGGCCCAGCAGGAGGAATGCCAGTGGTTTTCAGGTGTGTGACCTGGTGTCCTACTGTAACATGGATAGGACAGGTAAAGGAAAATGATATGAGGGGACTGGTGGGTGGGAAGGAATACCGCAACATGGAAGAGAAGAACATCTATGGTTATGGTAAGATGTTACACAACTTCGTATGTTGCAGTATTCTAGTAGTGGGAGCGTACCACAGCTTATGCGGATGAGTGGGTGTTGGTAGTTGAAGAGATTCTAAAATACCCTGCAGGATTGAACTGGCGAATCCTGCCCTAGCTCTGGAAACTTGGTCCAGTTTGTAATGTTTGGCGTAAGTGTGGATAGTGGCCCAATGTGGCTACTTCTATAATGGATCCTGTGTCTAGACCTTTCATGAAGGCCCTGGTGGCCACAGCTCTAGTGGAATGAGCTTTTACTCCCACTGGAGGTTCCTTTCCATGGTGGGAGTAACAGAGGCAAATAGTTTTCCTAATTCAGCATGCAATGGTTTGCTTGGAGACTGCCTTGCCCAGGGCTCTGGGGTGAAAGGAGACAAAGAGCTGGTTAGTTTTCCTAATGGTTTTGGTTTTGTCCAGGTAAAACCTTAGCTGCCTGTGCATGTCGAAGGAGTGCAGAATCTTCTCCCTTCGTTCGTGGGAGAGGGAAAGAAAGGTAGATGGATAGACTGGTTAAGAGACAGGTCATTGACCACCTTGGGCATAAAGGAGGGACTGGTTCTCAGGGTTACTCTGTCTTTGTGGAAGATGGTGTGGGGGGCAAGCCATTAAGGCCTGCAACTCTGACACCCTTCTGGCTGAAGTGATACCCACCAGATGGACAGTCTTCCATGTACACATCTGTAGGGAAGAGGCCCCAGCTGGTTCAAAAGGGTGCTGGGTTAGTTTTTCTAAGATGCAATTAAGGTCCCAAGGTGGAGGGATAGGTTTCTTTGGTGGTCTCGTGTGTAAGACCCCTTTAAGGAAGAGCTTTATGTCGAGCCTGGCTAGCAAATGGGGGGGGGGGTCGAAGAACAGGCAGGCTGACATAGCAGAAAGGTGTACTTTGACAGAAGAGTAAGAGCCCACCTTTAATCAACTGACACATGTAGGACAGAACCAGGGGGACCTCAGCAGATCAAGGGTCCCTTCCCTTGTGCTGACACCATTTTGTAAATCTTTCCCACTTAGCTAGGGAAGACTTTCTGGTGGCAGGTTTCCTTGCTTCCCTTAGGACAGAAAGCACGTCCTCGGAGTAGCTGTGTCTGAAAGGGATCAAAAGTTTATCACCCACAGAGTCAGGGATAACATCTGCAAGTGTGGGTGTAGGAGAGTTCCTTTGTCTTGAATCAGTAGGTCCACCTTGTAGGGTAACTTGAAGTGATTGCCCTTGGCTAGCCTGTGAAGTAGGGGGGGAACCAGTGCTGCCTTGGCCAGTAGGGAGTCACTAACAAGATTTTTGGTTTGTTCTTCTGTATTTTCAGGACTTTCTGAATCAGTGGAATTGGGGGGGAAGGCATAAAGGAACTTCACCTCCCAAGAGATGCTGAAAGCATTCACTCTCCATGCTAGAGGGGAGTAGGTTTTTGAGCAGAAGGTCTGTAGTTGCCTGTTCTGGGGGGTGGGGGTGCAAAAAGGTCTATTTGTGGAGCACCCCACCAGTGGACTAGGTCTACGAAGACCTCCCTGTTCAGCATCCATTTGTGCTGAATTGAGGAAGTCCTGCTCAAGAGATCTGCTTGGTGGTTGTCCTGTGAGGGAATGTAGCCGTCTACAGGACTAAGTTGCGGCGAGAGGCTAGGTCCCATATCAGCAGGGTTAGTCTGCACAGCTGATAGGCCTTTTGTTCCTCCCTGTTTGTTGAGGTACCACATAACCGTGGTGTTGTTGGTCACTATCAGGAGCACACCTGGGACAAGAAGGGAAATAAAAGCTTCTAGAGCTAAGAAGACTGCTGTTATTTCCCTGATATTGATGTGCTTGGCCTGTAGAGAGGGATGACACTTTTCTTGAATCCTGTAGGAAGCCAGAATTGCTCCCCAACCTGAATCTGAGGGATCTATATGCATTGTTTGGGTTGAGGTGGGGTGTTGAAGTGGAAGCCTTGGGTTTAGTTGGACTTGCTGGATCCACCAACTAATGTCTGTCTTTAGGACAAGGAAGGATAAGTGATAAAGGTGTTGGGATGAGGTAGTACTGTAGCTTGCGCATGTACATTCTTGCCAGTGGTAGCATGGGGATGGTAGCTGCCAATAAACCCAGTTAACGGAAAAATTGCCTTGCCATCACCTTCTGGGATAGTAGGGTTTTCTGGAAGTGGGAAGTCAGAGAAAGAACCTTGTCCTGCGGGAGAAAGGCCTTCATTTTGACTGTCCTGATTCTGCAGCCAAGGAAGATCTTTTTCTGGCCTGGGACCAGGAGGATTTTGGGAGGTTGTTGGTGAACCCTAGATTCTGCAGAAGGGACATGGTGAAGTGTTGATGCCTTGACAGAGCATCTCTGGACTGCGCCATTATCAGGATGTCGTCCAGATAAGGGTAAATCTGGACTCAAGAGTTCTGCAGAAGGCAATTGCTGGGGCTAGGCACTTTGTAAAGACTCAAGGGGTGGGGGTGGGGGGGCGCCTGGATAAACAAAAGGGCAAGACATTAAATTGGAAATGAGAGAAAGGTCCAGAGAAATGCAGGAATTGTCTGTGGGAAGTCCTGATGGGTATGTGTAAGTAGGCCTCCTTTAGGTCCAGGGTGGCCATGAAAGCTTTGGCTGGAATTAGGGGCAGCAGGGTAGGGAGAGAAAGCATTTTGAAGGAGGGTACCTGAAGGTGAAGATTTAGGTAGGACAGGTCCAAGTTGGGTCTCCAGGGCCCATGTTTCTTGGGAACCAGGAAGAGACAGGAGTACAAATCCTTTCCTTCTTGTCCTGAGGGACCAGGTTCTATGGTGCCTAGCTTTAGAAGGTCTGCCAGAACTTGTGGCATGAGACGGGGGTGGAAAGCCTTTCCTGGGGGGTTTCTTTCCAGGATAGGAAGTACTCTTTTTGGTTAATGGTTACGACCCATTGGTCTGTGGTGATGGATTGCCAAATGGGAAAGAAGGGCCGAGAGGGGTAGGTGGGCCAGGCAGTGACCCATTACTGGGGCTTCCTCTGTCCTGAAAGGATTGTCTGGGTTGATGGGGTGGGAGCAGAAGGTCTGGAGGTGGTGGGTTTTCTAGCTCCTCTTCTAGATATGGAAGAGGAGGTAGAAGCCTGAGGATTACGCCTCACAAAGGTGGCTTTAACAGAGTAGTTTCTATAATACTTGGGAATGGGTGACACCAGAAGATGCTTGATGTTCTGCAGTTTTTTACTTTTTTTCCTGCAGATTTTTCAAAAGGTGTGCAGACTGCTTACCAAAAAGGACACTGTGGCCCAGTGGTGCGTCCAAGATCTTGGGATTTGAAATCCTCTGGAAGGTTCTGAAGTCTTAGCCATGAATACCTCCTGAGAACAGAAGCAGATGCTGCAGATCTGGCAGATGCTTCTGCAGCATCGTAGCTGCATCTGATGGAATACCTGGCTACCTGTCGGGCCAAGGAAGGCTTGGAGGTAATGTCAGTCTTAAAGGGACTGTCAGGCAAAGATGCCAGCTTGGAGGCAGCTTGAGAAACCAAGTTTAGTGCATACTTAGTCATATGGGTCTGATAGCCAAAGAGGAAGATGTGTATACCTTCTTTCCCATCCTATACATATATTTGCTATCTTTATCTGTGTGTAGGAGGGAGGCAGAAGGCAGCAGTCTAGATTGCTTATCTGCAGGGGTGGCAATCACCGCTGGGTCCGCCAAGGGTGGGTTAACCAAGAATTTCTGGTCCTCTGGTACTTTATAGAAGTGGTCAGGATGCTTAGGGGACGGAGGCTGGGAGTCTGGAGCCTTAGAAGCTGAGTTGAAGGCATCCAAGTAAGTACGTGGAGCCAAGGGGACCACCGAAGGGGAGGGTAATTCTACATGTAGCAGCTCAAAGTACCTTTTTTGGGTGTTAGTCATTTGGGACATATCCCATTTAAAGTAATCCATCTTGGTGATGGTCTCACCAAACGCAACATCCTCAGGAGAAGAATCCCCTTCCACAGACTCCTCATCAGGAGAGTAATATTCCTGGGGGGAAGCAATCTGGGATACATATGAAATGAAATCTTCTGAGGAAGAGAAGGAAGAATCATGTTCTTCCTCCCTGACTTGAGGGGTCATGGGTGGGACGGAAGAGACAGAAGCAGGCCTACGGCTCAATAGAGGCAGATTGGAGGGGGCTGAGGCTGAAGGCCTGAGAGCCATAAAGGCCTGCATGAGAGAGGGGGTGGTGAAGGCCTGCCAGTCTGGTATGGCTTCTGTAGAGGAGGTATGTTTAGTTTTCTGCTTCTTATTGGCCGGGGTGGAAGTAGGGAGTGGCCTGGCATCGGGCTTGGAGGTTAACACATCTGAAGTCTGGATCCCGGTCAGAGGTACCCCCGAAAATTTTTTCCCCTCAACATTGACAGTAGTCGTTGTCTGGATAAGCTCCGAGGACGTGCCGGTCATCAGCTGTACAACAGCTTCCTCAAGGGACGCCGTTGCAGTTGATGGATTCCCCCGAGCGCGCCTCAACCCCTTAATTGGCAGCTGGTGGTGCATCGGGAAGTGGAGCAGCAGGCGAGGAAGGCCTAGGAATCTTGGCCTTTTTGCCCGGAGGTTCGGGTGTGGCCTCTGATGCAGAATCCATTCTAAGGGCTAACTGCTTAAGACGCTGATTTTCAAGGTAGAGGTTTAAAGCGGCCAGACAGCTGCGCAGGGTCTTAGGCACAAAACACTGACAAGCTGCACAGGAGGAGTGATCGTGTTCCTGGCCTAAACAAAAAACACACCTATCATGGGTGTCTTTACAGGGTATCTGGCACCCGGCATGGGCACTTTCCCTTTTTACCTGACATCAGCTAAAGGCTACAATAACCAAGCCTGAGCAATAACATACAGCAAAAAATAAGAAAATTAGAAACCCGACGGGTTACTTATCTTTAAGATGCGACATCAGAGATGAAGCAATCGTACGTTGCGAAGGTTGTCTGCAACTGGAAAGTTCTGAGGATTGTGCATGCAGACATCACATTTAAAGCCCCTGGTTTATGGCCTACATGTGACGTCCCACACACTGCAGCAGCCAAGCTGAAGCTTTTGTACTGAAGCTGAAGTATGAGTCGCGTGAGGGCAGAAAATCCCACTACTAGAATACAGCAACATAGGTATAGAAGGACATCAAAAGTTATGGCGGCAGCCACAGAGCCCAATGTTCTTAGAGCAAGACATGCTGGAGGCAAAGGGATGTCTAGAATCTGTCTGACATGGACTCAGAGTGGAGACCTGTTTGCAGGGAGAAGTGCCAAGCAATGTGTTGTGTCCAGATGGGCTCCAATAAAATCTATCACCTGGACTGGACAGAAATGCGTTTTCTTTAGATTGATGGAGATGCTCAAGGTTGAGGATAGTTGAAAGAGGTAGTCTCTGTCATGGAGGAGTCTATGCATGGTGGGAGCAGTGAGGAGCCAATCGTCCAGATAGGGAAACACATGAAATCCTTGCAGTATCAGTTCAGCTGTCACTACTGCCATGCATTTAGTGAACGCTCACTCTGGGGGCTGTGGTGAGACCAAAGGGGAGTACTCTGAACTGGTAATGACTGGCTCCCAGCCAGAAGTGGAGAAACCTTCTGGAGCGCCTGTTCATTCTGATGTGATAGCACGCATCCCGAAGATCTACAGAGCACATCCAGTCATCATTCTGCAGGAAGGGCTGAATGGACTGAATTCTGACCATTTGGAAATCTGAATAGGCTACTGGGTTTGTTCAGGGTTAAGATCCACAACGGATCTGAGTTCCTGTTTTCTTGGACACTAAAAAATCTGGAATAGATGCTGGATTTGAGCCGCTCATGGGGGGACGGTCTGGATGACTTTTTGCGAGCAGCTCTGAAATTTCTAACTGTGCAGCCCCCTCTGACTGGGGTGAAACATCGGAGAGGGTCTTGACTGGACTGGGATTTTGGAAAAAGGGTATGACATGACCTCTGGATATGATGTTTAACACCCAACGGGCACTTGAGATGGCTTCCCAGGATGTTGGGTGTAGAGATATAAACATCCCCCAATTGCCTCTGGAGACAAGCAGTCGGGAAATCCTTCAGGATCGCAGACTAGACCTGGGCCTGTCAGAGAACGTATCTCCAGACCCCAGGTTCATCGGACCCCCGCCATGAGGAAAGTGTCTGCCATTCCTCTTCATCTCTGGAGGAAAAATCTACCTGTGACTCCTGAAAAGGACCTTGAGATCTTTGGAACCTCAACCTTTTACCACCACGCTGGTTCCTGGAGCACCGCTGAGGGGTGAGAAAATGGATTCTGATGGCAGACAAGGCCTTTCTGCCCTTCGCACTCTCATCTCTCTAACCACAGGACTAAAGGATGATCCGTCAAAAAGGGCATTGGTGAATGACCCTTTGTAGGGTTCCGTGAAATCACAAAGCTGCATCCAGGTGTGGCGCCTTAAAGCAATGCCTGAACCGGCCTGTGAGGCACCTTCTGCCACATGCAAGATTAGCCTCAGGGATGTATTTATTACAGAAAGAAGGGTGGCCATTTTAGAGGAAAAGGTCTTCTGTCCCTATGCAAAATTGGACCCTGGGGTAGAACTAGAGAGCTCCTTGACCAGGTGTCTCTGCAGTCTGGTCACATGTGCCAAGTAGTGCAGAGCTCGCAGTGCGAAGGTCACTAAAGTGCACACCCACTTACAGAACCTGTTCACTGCCCTGGACTCCTTGTTAATGGAGTAGACAGAGAGGCTTTCCTGGGCCAGCTCCCTCTCTCGGTGGATGCTGCAACCACCATGGCATCGACTGGGACACCCTTAGTCCAAAGGGGCCTATCAGATGGGGCACTAAGGATTTTGTCCGGGTGTTTTGGAATGCGTTCTACTGTGTCCGGCTCTTTCCATGCTCTGCGGAAGATCAGAGCAATAAATGTGTCCTATGGGGGGAGGGGGGGTAGGCACCCAAGATGTAGATGGGCCTGACCCGAAGGCTTCAGGTTTAGGGCTTTGGGCAGAGCACCCACCCTTCTGGCACAGGATTTCCACGGAAGACATCCTCAGGTGGGGATCTTGGTGACTCTTTCCCCTTCATCCAAATTGGTGTCCTTGGTGAGGGATTCCAGTGGGGAATCCAAGTGCCTCCTTTTTCCACAGACAGTGGTTTGGAGACTGGCCTGGGAGACTGCAATAAAGGTGATTTGGGCCTTCAGGTAACCGGCTCTGGGGAGAACCTTGGGAGACCGGAGCTGAGACAAGTCCTCACAGACAAATGGACCAGAGTCCTTTGGTTCACCGGACATAGGGGGAGCTGTGTCCGGGACTGTCTTCTCTTTATGCTTCTGGTGGTGGTGGTGGGGGTTTGAGCACATGAAGTAGGAGGAGTCACAGAAGAGGAAGAAGCTACAGACGGTAAAAGGCCCTTCAGAATAAGCTTATTCCTTCTATCAATGACAGCATATGGTTAAAGCCCAGTGCATACGGCACAGTAGGAATCTAAATGAGCGGGCTCCTAAGCACACTATACACCCCGTGTAGCCAACAGAGGGATCTTGTGCCCACGTAACATACTCTAAAACCAGATGGCTTTTCTGACATAATGAAAACTAATAGAAGAAAGCAAAAACCAATGAATAGAAAACATTTTTTATATATATAAAGGGAAAAAAAAAGAAAGGTTAGGAAGCAGAAGGATACCAAAAACAAAAATAAATGGACAGAAGTGTTTTTTCAAAACAGAAAAGAGGGTATGAAAATGTTAAGAGAAATCCTACAATAGGAAGAAAAACAGAAGAAAAATTTTAGAAGACAACACTCACAAATTACCCTAGGGAGCTCACAAGATTGCAATCCGAAAGCTGACGAAAACACGGCAAAAGAGATCTGAGGGGATGTGGGGAGAGCATGGCATTATGGGTAGTGGAGGAGCACAGATTTTTCAGATTCTAGAGCTGCAGTATATAGCCAAGTCAGATCCGATGTCGGATCCAAGTCCACAGATTGAAGATCAAATAAATTCATTCCTTGAGGCTGCCCCCCTAACATGAATGGTCCTGAAGATGTCCGTGCACATGCCATTCGTGGAGTCTCTGATGTGGGTCGATGGTCTCCTTTTGCTAGGAGTATTTTCTTTTCCTGGTACAAATTTTACGGTAGCTGATGCTGTGAAGAGTGCCAGTCCACAGTCTCCAAAGTCGCATTTGTCCAACATGTGGGCCCCCACTCCTAGGTCTGAAGCATCTGTTGTAATGCTCTGGTGTTGTTTGTCCTTATCAAAAAGGGAAGGCCTGGGTTGGATGGTCTGAACTTTTGGATAGTAGAACTCTTTTTGCCAGCATTTTTTAGTGGGATTTCTGTTTGAAGCTGTGTCTGTGTTGGGACCATAAATTCCGTTGGTACCACTGTAGTTTTCTCATATGTAGTCTGGCAAATGGAACCAAGCATATGCATGATTTCAAATGAACCAAGGCCTGCAGAACTTTTCTTGCTGTTAACTTCAGAACTTCTGTTAGACTGCCATAAGGGTGCTTCAATTGTTTCATTAAGGAATGGAAACATAACCGAATAATTTTGAGGGATCCAGTTAACTTAACTGCGCCCTTGTGGGTAACTATTTGCCTAGTGGTAGAAGTGACAGTTCCTAATTGCTGCACTGTGGCTGTGTTGAAGTAGTTGGCTGTGTTGAAACTGTGGCAGTGGCGCAATGTCTGTGCCCTCTGTGTTACCTTGCCAGGCACTTCCTCTGGTTTTGGTTTCTGCCTTGGTTTCTGCTTCCTGCCCCTTATTCCTCTTGTGGAGTCCTTGAAAATCTTTGAAAGGACCAAGCCAGTTCCTGCTTACTAAACCTTGGGGTTGAAAACCTGAAATCTTTAACCTGCAGAACTGATTTTGCCTTTCTTACATTGATTCATTTTTTTCATCATTGCACCAAACAGGTGCACCTTAGTGCACCAAACAAACTTGTTTAGCTTTAACAGCATCTAACAATTTAGCTTTAACATGATCTGGTAGAGCTGCCTTCCTCACTGTGCCAGTCGTGGCTGATCTAAATGAAGCCTCCAGTGCATCATAGCCACATTTAAGGAACATTTACTAACCTGTTGTATATTATTATTTACCATATTTAATATACATATTACATGTCAAAACTTCATCAGTGGTCAATTTTTAGTTAACTGTTAACTTTTTTTTAGTTAACTCTGTATCATGTGAAACTGGCAGTTTAAAGCTCTAAAGCTCTAGCTACGGCTGAGTAGCTGACTTTTTACCCCATCTGTATAATTCCCTTGCTTCCCTTTCAGAAGGAGTAGGGTTTTTTAGCTAGGTAGGGTTTGGCTTCTGATGTGACTGATATAGTTTCTGGGTCTGCAAGGGGACTGTATAAAAAAGTGGTGATAAGAGTATCCAGGCACCCTGTCTGTCTGTCTGGTTTGGCAGAGGGGGGGGGTAATGAGTCTGGAGCAGAGCAGACATCATTAAAAGCGTCATCTACCACAGAAGACAGGAGGTATAACTGAGGCCTGTGCTGTGCTGTGTGCAGAAAAGGTTCCTAAGTCTTTTGGGGAATCTGAGAATTCTTATTTGCTGCCATTAGACTGCTCTCGCATGCTGCAAGGTTTTTTCCCCAAAGGAGAATTCTTCTGGAGGGGAAGCAGCTGGAATGGATTCTTCAGCATCAGAATCCTCAAAATTAGAGAAAGGGGCCTCTGGCTGGTCAGTAATGTCTGATTCATCTGGCCTTTTCTCAAAAAAAAAAAAACTGTCAAGGACTACTTTGGGGAGGGGGGGGACCACTGTAAGCAGTTTCTGACAAGCTTGGGGGCCTCACCTAAGCTGTGAGCACCTGAAGAGACAAAGGTGAGGTGTAATGACTACCTCTATACGTCTCAGACACACAGTGGTCTTAGTATCTGATGATCTGTGGCAGACGAAATGCTAAAGAATTTCATCCTGTTTATACCCAAATAGGAGTGAACACAAACACACACGCACTACTACATGTAAAGGATACACATATCAGACGTCAGGAGACTAGAGATCAACATACGATCATGTGCCATCTTAGAGTGGCATGCTCTGGAGAGAAGCTTGCACTGGATGGAGCAGGCTTCAGACATTTGATATGATCGGACATCCAGCATTTAAGATCTTCTAAGATGTCACTATCTGAATGTCTGCACTTCTACCCAAGCTCCAACTTCAGGCAAGGCAACTCCAATGAATCCTACCCATATGGAATATCTTGGCCAAAATGCAGTGTGCATTTTTTTGAGGTGGGGGGGTCAACATAACAGAAGTCCTCAATCCCAAATACAGCTGATTAGTGACTCTGACTTCAAGGACTACTTCCCAGGATCAAGGCTAGCTGACTTCAAGCTCCAATCAATCAATCAATCATGGACTAGGTGGTGCAAGAACCCATAATGTGCAGTCCCAGGTAGGAGGTACAGCATGTAACTTTTCCAAAACAGACGAAGTTGAGTTTCAAAATCCCTGCTCCCAAAAGATTACCTCAGCATCTACAGGGACAAAAGGGCCAGCTGAACACCAAAATCATATTTTTTTATGGTCCAGGCCCTTGAGCTGCAGTCTGGATGACTGTACTTGTGATGCTACAACTTGTGCCTGGGTTTGTGTGGAGGACCTCCGGCTCGTTCTTACATAAACAGTTCTCTAGAGAACTGTTTAACTTTCCGACTCCCTCCTGCCCTTTTTAGAGTTGCTTGTCATTCACTGAATCATGCTTCTCTCAAACACATGAAAGGGAGGTCACAGTTAATATGACACTACAAAGATGTTGTGCCTTGGTGTTTTCAGAATGTAAGCATAACATGAGACAAAAAACATCAAATTCTATACAAAGTATAAAACTGAAGGGCTCTGCAGATCTGTATATTTTTAAGCAGCTAGCATGTATCCATATGAGAATCCCAACATGGTATACTTAGAACTCTTCAACAAATGGAAAAAAAAATGGCAAAAATGAATCTAGCCAAGGAACCATCACAAAAAAGGTCCTGAATGTTAGATGTAAGATTTCATGGTACTTTGCAAACAAAACTCACAATGGTGTGTATCATGCAAGCCTACATGTCTAACGAATTGCTCCACTGTAAAGCAACAAATGAAAAGCCAATTAACTTTGGATATCTACACTGACACAGAAATCTGATCTGCTTCCTTATATACCTCAACAGAAATAAAACCAATTAAATGAATTCATGCAGAGATGCCCTGTTAATCTCCACTGTCCAAAGTTCCATATTCAAATCAGTATTTTACTTGGGGGGGGGGGGGACCCACCACCACCAATAGATGAAATTTTTCAAATACAACAGTAACACATGAAAGCCCAAAATGAAAAAAATTCTCAAAAATGGAGTTACCCTTTAACCACGGTGTCTCAACCGAAACCTCAAAAAACTTCCCAACATCCACTTGTTCAGTAGCTCTAGCATTGGTCTTCAAGCCTGACTTACAAATGCAGACAATGAGGACTTCTCATGTTCCCTAGTGTCTGCATTTGCTTTTCCAATTCTGTAAAACATGCTGTCTGACTTGCTACTCAATATTCCATACTTAATACATTTACCCATGCACTTGTGGCCCAGCTCTTGGGTGAAATGCTTTCATGAAGGACCAGTTCACTTACAAAATTAAAAACCTAATACTGGGCACTGTAGCTAAGAGCAATGAAAGTCTACCACCCAGTGAATAAAAAAACAAAAGAAATACAGACCTACAAGAGGAATAAACAAGACAATAGAGCGAATTTGTCACAAAGTAACCACTCACCTCAAACACAGAGACATTGTCTTTCCTGTAAATTTCATTGGCTGGGGGGTGGAACCAGCCACATTTCTTCATATGCTGTTGCAGAATGTTCCTGCTCTTCATGTACTTGAGACAGAACTCGCACAGGTACAATTTGGGCAACCTTAAAAAAAATATTACTTTTAGTGTATTACCATTAAACTACAGTTGTTAACATTAAAACCAATGGTAAAACCAGCTGAACTTTGAAAAGGAAATGTATATAGCATTTACATTTAACACACAAAAATAAAGAGAAACCCTGTAAAAGACATCAGGTACAGAGAAAGAAAAAAAAATGTCACAAACAGCTAACAAGATTAATCTTCTCCAGTTAGCCAAAGTCTGTATCATGGTTTAATGCACTTGCAAGAAGCAACATTGCCAAACATGTGAATTTCTTATTAGACACAGGACTGAAGATGTCGAAGATGAAAGCTAAAGAACTGCTTTCCACGTTTAAGGCATGACTAGTAAGAAGACTACAGAAGATATAAATGCGGAAGCAACATGAGGAACCTTTCAAGAAAAAGGGTATGCAAGCCTAAAATTTCCCACTACTACCTTTGCAACACTGCTGCAATGACATTTCATTGCAAACAAAAAACTGCAAACTTAGTGGAATAAAGGAAGTGAAAAGCAGGAAATGAGTGGTTAAAACTGTTCCCACAAAGACAAAGGTTTTCATCTCATAACCAAAATAGAACAGGTTTCCTTCAGACCAAAAATAGCGCAGGTTTTGATGTTGTTTCCAAGACTTTGAATTCTCAATGACATTTTCTAATCTTGAGACTGCACACACACTTCAAATTATGCACTTCAATGTAAAACTGTGGTATGTACTCAGTAATGCAGCATTTATTACACATAATATAATGTTACATCTGCGGCAGTAGCATTGTTACCTCACATCAAGAGGTTCTCCCGTTCGATTCTTGGCTGGGCTTGGGAGTGCCTTCTGTGTGGTGTCTGCATGCCCTCCGCGCGGTTGGATAACATTCGAAAGACATGCGTGCGTAAATGGGCGTGCCTTTGTTGAAGGTTGGGTGTTGAGCTGGCGCCTTAGCATTTCGTACAAATCTACTGCCAATCATTAGCGGACCGGAGTTCCGCTGTGGTGACCCCTTACCGGGAAAAGCTGAAAGACGAACAATATAATGTTACATCCATATGGTGTCACTTTCATCTACTTCAACCTGGATCTGACCTTGGAGCCTTTTTTGAAGCTTCAGATTTAGGGCTCTGGCTCCTCCCCTTCCCATAATTCCTTGCACTCTACCTTAATATCCCAGATCAAGTTTGCTACATATATTAACTTTCTACGCTTAGCCATAATAATATAAAATCCAAATTATCTAAGAGACAAGAAAATTACAGCCTAGAGAGTTATAAACAGACAGGGTCTGAGGTTAGGTCTACCCAAGTCACACAGAGATGCCAATGACATTACTGGAAGGGGGGAGGGGTACTGTACCAGATGAAAGGAAGCTAACACAGATATATTATGTGGTATACATTCATTTGATTGAGTGCACATTGCTTGATTAGGTATAACATCGACTTTTATGTGCGAATCTCGTAATGCCGAACGGTTGGAATGTCGTAAACACTGAATTTGACATTTCCGACCGCTCTACCACCTAAATGAGCGCTACCATGGGTCACAAAGGGGGAGATATTTTGCGATTTGCGACTCTTGCAATCGCTTTTTTGAGATTTTGCCGCACCTTCAACAATACCCGATCGACCATCCATCGGCCGATCAAATGCATGTATACCTTTGTTATTTAAATGCATAACTTTTACATCCGATGTTGTCTACTTCTGTCCACTTCAACCTTTGGGACATGTACCCAAATTGACTGAATCATATCGATTCAATACGTTCATGATTCAGCTATCATTGCCTCCTCCTCCAACTTCACTAACCCTCAGGGTATCACCCAAGATACCTTCTCTTCCATTGAAACTTGGCTAAATGACACCCAATTAATGCTGAACCCCCAAAACATTAAACTAATATTCTCATCAAAACCTCTAACTGGAGAATTCTAATTTTTCCCCCATAATAAAACAAAAATTGAATACGTACAATATGCTAAACTTTTAGGAATTACTATCGATGATAAACTCTCCTTTGAACAACACATACTGAATACAGTAAAGAAAACTCATTCCAAACTGAGCAAATTATACCGACAAACTACCTAGATAAACAAAGATAAAACTAGGAAACACTTTGCTTATCCCATCCCTCTTAGACGGAAGTCCCATTTTCACCAACCTTCATACACCCCTCAGTAGTAAACTGCAATCTTGCTACTACAAAACAGCAAAATTCACTTCTAACTTGCCCAACCACTCACTACACTGCAATGCTATCTCAAACCTGTCCGGGCTACTCCCTCTACTTTACTCAATTAACACTTGCTCACAGGTTAATTTTCCAACCGGATAGCTATCGAACCCTCTACTCCTCAGAAATAACTCTCCTATATGAATCTAAACCTAATAAAACAGGTCAATGCCTACACTCATACAACACTGCCTCAACTTGACACCCTAATGGCCTTTAAAGCTGCTCTAAAAATCCACTTTTTAAAAAATCCTACCTGTGAAATACAATGCAAGCCCCCTTAACTTCTCAAACATTTTTTTCACTACTCCTTGCCTACAGCCCTCTCTCATATCTCTTCTTCCCTGAATCTTTACTCTCCTACCTATATGTAACCCTGTTATTAATGTTCTTTGATTACTCTCAGCTGCATTGCAGTATGTTTTCTGTTCTAATGTCTATTATGCTTCTTTGATTGTTAATATATTTTAAGTATTTTATATGCATCTGTTCAACTTTTTATTTACTTTTACCTATTCCTGTATAATTTTTTTACAATATATTGTTTATCTGTAACTGTGGAGCTTTTCTCCCCGGGCCTCCACTGAAAATGGGTTTCTAACCCAGTGGACTTTCCCGGTCAACAGAGTTCAGTAAACAATAAATAAATACCCAAACTGTCAAATGCCTGGTTGGAATCAAGGAAGGACATTCTGGAAGAAGGTAGAACAGAAAAAAGATAATCTATTACTGTACACCAAATTGTAATAAGACACAAAGGTATGAACTGTAGACCAATCTGCTGCTGCACAAATGTGATCAATTGGGTTTCTATTCATAAAGGTTGTAGGTGGAGCTATCTCCCTTGTAGAATCTCTCTCAAATCCCTGCACCGTATCAGCCATAACGGCACCCAATAAAGAAACTGTCAACAGTAGGGAAAGTACAAGTACTGAACACAGCCTGAACAATACACTATAAAGACTATAATTTTATATAGATATATATATATATATATATATATATATATATATATATATGTGTGTGTGTGTGTGTGTGTGTGTGTATATATATATATATATATATATATATATATATATATATATATATACACACACACACACACAGATACATATATATATATATATATATGTATACACATACACAATATATACATATGTAAAACTAAATATGAATATATATTGATATATCTATACTATTTTTTGCTGAAAAAATCTAGTACACCTATAGAAAGAATTAGCAATAGAATGAAAGCCAAAAGTTACACTACACTAACTGACTAAGCAAGCCCAAAAGGCTTTCTTTAATGATAACTTTAAATGGAATATACGAAGAAAAACTATGGAATACCAAAAGTGAATGTGATAGGAGACGAGACAAGACAAAAAAATTTGAAAAGATAACAAAAAATTCTTATCTTACTCTGGAGCCCTCGGATACGCATCTGCATGCTTCAGGCAGAAAACAAGATCGGAGGTACTAAGGTGGAGTGGTGGGAATTATGGGTAAGGGAAGAGTACAAGCACTGGATCGAAGCTTCAAAAAAGGTGGCATCAAGGCCAGATCCAGTTTGATATGACAACCCTTGGAATGGACGAATATTGGATCAACTGTTTACATTATGACAACCACCAAAGTGGAAAGAGATATGGCTAACGCACACAAAGCCAACTGATTGGCATGTTAGAAGGCAGAGTTAGGGATATCCGGTAGTTCTCATGAGAATGGAAAGGAAGACAGCCCTACAGCACTGTAATACAATTATTACTAACAGACAATTAACAATGCTTATAACCAAGTACATATAATTTTCACAAGTTCCCAGGGCATTTACAGTGTAAAAAATTAAACAAAATTTGTCCCAATCCAAAATCAATGTCAACTTTTTAATGGAATAATTCAACTAATGCAATGTCATAAAAATTATGTTTTTGTAAGGGGAGGGGGCTGTATGCACCGCCACGTTGAGGGCTGTTATTCCTCATTCCCTACTACTTTAACTGAGAGGCTTCAAACCACTTGTGCTGGGCAGGAATATCCTTTCATGAAGTTCTAGGACCTCAGTTAACATACAGTGTGACACAATAACATTCAGCATTATTCTACAGAATTGAAAAAAGTTATGTACTCGCCATAACATTCCATATGTGATGTCCATTTTCATTCTTCAACTGTTGGGTTTGGACCCGATCCTTGGATCTGACTTGTATGTTACATTGGCTCACCCTCATTTACCATCTTTTCCTAACAACAAAACTACCATCTCCCCAGTCACTCGCACCAAGTTACTAGGTGTAGAAATAGACTGCAACATGAGATTTTATACCCACATCTCTCTCACCATAAAGTACCCAAATAAACTAGGAGGACTATATAGAAATAATCAGTTCCTCACAAACAGCACCACAGCTGAAATAGCACAAACCCATCTTATTTCTACACTTCTAAATGATTTTCCCATTCTCACCAATCTGAGAAAATCAGAACTAAACTTAACACCTGCTATAACAAAATAGCAAGGTTCGCCACCAATAGACCTTAAAATACAAACCAGTTATCTAGCCCTTGAACAACTCAACTGGCTAGAACTTCCCCATCCCCTCCTGTACAATCAGCTCACACTAACCTATAAGATTTTAAACTACCCTGAGAAAACCCCTACATTACAAAACCAAATACATTCTTACTCCAGTACTAGAGTTCAGCGCTCCAACAAACCTCTGCTTGAAGTCACTAAATCCAACAACTCTGCAGGGGCCTCCCTCTACTCAAACTATGCTTCTAAGAAATGGAACTCTGCCCACTAACAGAAGCTGCAACATCCTTATCTCTGTTCAAGAAATCTCTAAAAACACACCTCTACACTAATTGGGCTTTCCACTGTGACACCAGAGGCTAATCCTACTCCAGCCTATTCTGGCTCATCCCTAGACAAAGTCCTCTTCCCATATCAGGTTGAGACTTCTATTTTTTCTATCTCTTACTAAACCACACACTGTTCTTTCCTCACCTCTCCTTCTGTCAAGTCACAACATTGCTTGTACACACCATAGTATTATATCATTTTGAATGTTTTTACTGATGTACTGTTTGATGTTTACACCATAGAATAATATCATTGAGTTTTTCCTCAGTAAAACTGAGTATAAACTGTAGTACTGTGTGTATGATTTTACTGTTCTACTGTCTATTGCAGAATCATAGCTTTATTTTTACCACACTGTTCACATGTAATTTCTCCCCGGGCCTCCACTGAAAAGGACTTGTGTCCAGTCTGACTTTCCCGGTTACCAAATGTAAAATAAAATAAACTGTTTCGTCTTGTAAAACTCTTTGGTTCTATGTAGGTAGAATCACAACCGTCTACGTACATCCAACAAGGGCAGAACATATTCACTCTTGTTAAAAGTTAAGAAAGAAAACAGGCAAGTGAACAGTTTGGCTATTAGTTTGAGAAACAACTCTGGGGAGAAAGGAGGAATTGGTACGCAGTGAGACCATGTCTTTGTGAAAAACTAGATAAGGAAAATGAAAGCATAAAGTTTGGATATCTGAAATTCTCCTTGGCAATGTGACTACTACTAGAAAAGCAGTTTTCCAGGAAAGAAACTTAATATCACAGGTGGCCGAGGGTTCAAGGGGCAATTGTACAATAGAACGCAGTACTAAGTTGAGGTCCCATGGAGAATGATCCTTGTAAGGAGGTTTTAACAACAGAGTGCCTTTTAAGAAGGCTTTGCAATGGCAAATTATCCTCTCCATCATGGAAAACTGAAATGGCCGCTAATGAAACTTTGACTGTAGAGGCAGACACTCCATCATTAAAAAGGTGAACCAGAAAATCTAAGATAAAGTGAACACGGGGTGCAACAGGATCTACATCACTCTGCTGAGTGAAATTACAAGTCTCTTCCATTTACTTTTGCACAGCTTTTGGGTAGACAATTTATGAGAAGACAACACAATATGTTTGACTGGCAAGGAAACAAGCTGTCTGGCAATTAACGAAACTGTAGAAACCAAGCAGTCCGACTGAGATTGTGGAGGCTGGGATGAATCATTCCTGTTGGGTGTGACAGCAGCCCTAGAAGCGTTTCCGGAATCCAGGGTTTCTTGGACAGCCAGAAGCCAATGAAGAACTCTCATGTGGAATCTGGCTAACAGGACTAGTACTATAGCCGCAGCCACTGACCCCAACGCTTGAACGTGACACACGGCCACCTTTTGATTTTGATTTCAAAGCAAGTGTTTGTCGTCTGACCGTCAATACTCTTGACAGTGGAAGTTTGGCAATCATTTGAGTAGTGTCCAAAACTGCTGCAATCAACTCCAAGGTCTGTACAGGTTCCAGATGAGATTTCTGGTAGTTTTTTGTGATTCCCAGTTGTTCACAAAGGTGAAGAATGTAGTTCCGTGCATTTAACAGTAGATGCCTGGTTGGGGCAGAGATGAGCAAGTCGTCCAAATAAAAGCCACACGGAATCCTTGTAGTCTCAGGTGAGCCGCAATCACTGCCATAGATTTAGTGAACATCTTGGGGGCTGTAATGAGACCAAAAGGCAAGGCTCTGAACTGGAAATGACTGGCTCCCAACCGAAAGCGTAGAAATCTTCTGGCGCACCTGTCCATCTTTATATGGTAATACCCATCCTGAAGATCTGCCAAGCACATCCTATCAACCTTTTCCAAAAAGGAAAGAATGGGCTGAACAGTGACCATTCAGAACCTGCTGCATCGAATTGACCTGTTTAGCTTGCCGAGATCCAGAAAAGGTCTACAGTCCCGTCTTATTTGGGACCAAAAAGAACCCTGAGTAAGTTTTGAATCCTCTCTGGTCTGGAGGGATCTCTTGGATGACTTTTTTTCTAGCAGTTTTTGAACCTGAACAACTGCTTGCTCCTTTTGACTGGGTGGGACATCTGGGATTCTGTTGATAAGGGGAGGGAGTTGATTGAAAGGAATGCGACAGCCTCTGGATATAATCATCTGTACCCACAAATCAGAAGTTATGGTTTGCAAGGCTCTCCAGTGCAGGGATAGCTGACCCCTGGTTGTCTCCAGAGGTGGGCAATCAGGCCTCCTTTCAGGAGTGTTATGAGGGCTTCCCAAAAAAGGTTCCCGAGAGCCCTAGTTCTATGGGGCTGCCTCTGCTGCGAGAGTGGCGTCTTCCATTATTATTTTCCCCCATCTGCCCCTGGGGGTAAAATCTCCATGTGTTTCCTGGTATGAAATTGGATATTTTTTGAACCACATCTTCCTGTTTCCCTCTGATGTTTACAGTAAGGTCTTTGTGGGGCAGAAAACCTATGCCCATGGCAGACAGACTTTTACCTTCCTTTTCACACCTGGAAAAAGCATCTTTAACTTTTAGTCCAAAAAGAGAAGAACTATCAAATGGGGTGTTAAAGGAAGACTTAAAGGGCTCTGCAGTGTCACACAGGCATATCCAGGCATGCCACCTCATAGCGATGCCCGAAGCAGTCACCCTACTCATTCCTTCAGCTGTACGAGAGTAATAAGCCTCATGGAAGAGTAAGTTATAGAATATAGGGTTGCTAGCTGTGATGATACCTTTTGTTGTACCCCCTCAGCTACTGCTTCTTAACCAGATACCTTTGCAATCTTGTTAAATGGGAAAGGTAGTTCAGAGATCGCAAGCCAAATGTCCCAGAATGTTGCTGAAGAGAAAACATGCTTCTAACACCTATCCATCATCCAGGAATACTTATTAGGATGACGGATAGTAGACCTCTACTCTGAGAGAGTTCCTTTTTGGACGTTGTTGCCATGACCATGGCATCTACTGCAATACAGCTGGTCCAGAAAGCTCCGACGAAGCTGTGATTATTTTGTTAGGTCTCCAGGGAATAGGTTCTCTGGAGTCCGGGGTCTCCCACTCCGATCAAGAGATCAAATCTATGAGCTCAACAGTGGGCTGAGTAACGCAGGAGCAAAATGGGTGAACCAAAAGCTGCCAGATACACAGACTCCTCAGCAGAAGGGTTACTGGACTGCCAGCCACCTCACTGTTTCAACATTTCTAGAATTTCCCCAGAGGACACATCCTCAGGAGGTTACAGTGGAAACCCTTCGGCTTCATCGAGGTCCATGTCTTCAGTGACAGACTCCTCAGTGGAATCCAGATGTTTCCTCTTATAAAGTCTCTTCTGAGGAACCTCCTCAGTGGGAGACTCGAGAGATAAGAGACAGGGGGATCAGGCTGAGTATACTGAAACTTGAGGTCTTGCTGTCCCAGTAGAGCATCGTGGTCGAAAATACACACAGCGCATCCGGATGGGAATGAGGATCTGAACCCTTTTTGTTGTGGTGCAGCTATCTTCCTCTTCAAGGCCCAAAAGGCCGACTGCTCCTGGGTGAAAGAGGGCTCCGGACCTGAAAAGGCCTGCTTTCAAGTCGAAGCCTCTTCCAGTCCTAAAGACAGCTCACCCTGGACAGAAGCTGGAGCTGAGCTCACATGTGTAGAGGCCCAGAGATGCACAGACTGCTCCAACAGCCTGGGATTCAAAAGCTCTGGAGAACTGCGAAGGTCACTACAGCTCCAGGAGCACTCTGGTTAAGAGAAAGCAGAAGAACTCAGAGCCAAAGCTGGAGCCGAAGATGATGTTCTTGGGCCCGGCCTAAAGGGTGCTGGATGCATTGGAACCAAGAGCTCTGAAACTTGCTCCACAGCTGGAGGAGGATCCAAAGAGGGGAATAGCAGTCTCAAGAAGCCCCAAGCCAAGTGGATTGGAGCAGAGGGTAACTGTTATACCCTGTGCCCACAAAACCTTCTGCACCAAGCTCTCCACGTCGCCTCGGTAAGCCTCCTAGTAGAACAAGAAGAGCCAGAGAGGGGGGGGGGGGCCTGGATAAAAAGGGGGATGGTACTCAAAGATACAGGGTCAAAGATGTTGAGTACCTGGGCCGAGGGAGACAGATATTTGGATTAAAAGCACTCTTTATTGGATCCGATACCAACGGATCTGGCCCATCTTTATCAGAGGACTCAAAAACTGAAGATACCAGATCCGATGCAACAGTAGTCGGAGGCAATGGCCCTAACTGGTCTTTATCGGCATGTTTGGAAATCTTAGTCTTCGACTCCGATGACTCTGACAGAGCAGAAGGTCTTTTCTTTCCCTTATAACTAGATCTGACAGAGAAGAAGCAGGGCTGGAATGAGCAGATTTCGATTTTGACTTAGAAGCCAGCTTAACTGGTGCACTAGAAATGGCCTCTTCAAAAGGAGGACAACAAATCCCCCTTCAAGATTAGCTTGTTTCTTCTTTCAGCCAACGCAAGTTGGTTGAAAGAATGAAAAACAGAGCAGTTCTCCAGATAGAGAGGACCTAAGCAATACACGCATAGGTTGTGAGAATCACTTAGCAGAATTTTAGGCCAGCATTTAGGGCATTTATTGAAGCCAGCAAGCATATGTTTTTCTGACATGACTATAAGATAACTAAGGAACAAGATGGAAAAAAGTGTTTTTTTTTTTCTTTTTGAAGAAAAAGGTTAGAGAAAGGTGGGAAAAACTACTAGCAATAGTAGTTAAGACTACCAAAAATGGTAAAGATGGGGAAAAATAACCATGACTAGAAAAACAACAGTTATAGGGGGAGGGGCGAGGGATAAGTAACGTAACAAAAAGTGGTTACCAAGGGTAAAAAGAGAAAGTCTACTAACAAAGGGAGAGAGATGTCAACAATAAAGCACTAAAAGTTGAGAAAGAGCAGAGAAAAAGGCAATTAAAGAAATACGACCTGATGATCCAAGAGCTCTACGGATAATCACGTCTTTCGCTAAGCGACAAAGATCTGAGAGTACAGGGAAAGATGCATTGTGGGTAAGGGGGTGTCCAAGAGCTTCTCGGTTGCCATGAGCTTAGCAACGGCCGAATCGGATCTGTAACCATCTGAGAGAATGAGATAAAAAAACTGACAATATCAGACAAATAGTTTTACAGGTCAGAAACTTAAGATCACATTTTGCTGCTGGTTCAAAAGGAGAGTGAATTAAGACAGTACCAAATTTAAATTCTATGGTGGAGCAGGATCTTTATATGAAGGCCTCAGTAGAAGAGTGCTTATCAACAAGGCTTTACAAAGCTTAGATAAAGCCGAGGAAGAATTTTCAAACCCAATATGGAATTTGGAAATTGCTGCAAATTGAACTCTAAATCACTGGAAAAGCTAGCTACTTCAATAAAAACTGTTGCTAAAAAAAATGAAGAACACTTTGTACCGGAGCGGAGAAGGGGTCAATGTGTTTATGTGCCCAAAAAACAAAACTTTTCGATTTACTTCTATAAAAAGTTTTCTTGTCAAAGCCTTATGGGAAGATAAAAGTATATTATGAACAGGGGAATAGTTAGCTGAGGTTTTAGATATCCGGATGAATCATGCCTGTCAGATAAGACAAGAGGTCTGAGATTGAATCCAGAATCCAAGGTGGATAAAGCAGATGAGGCCAAACAAGGGAAACCAAATCTGTCAAGGCCAGTAAGGTGCAATACGGACAACATTGCTCTTCAATCTAGCAGCTTTCTGCAGAAATTTGGGAATTAGGGGAACTGGTGGGCCAGCATAAAGGAGACAAGGAGGGCCAATTGTGGAGTAGAGCATCCCTCTGATTTCCCCTGTGGGGGGATCAGGGCAAAGAAGCTGCTGCATTTGTTTAGGGAAGAAGCAAAATGATTAAGGCAAGGCTGGCCCCACTGACAGAAAATCATTTCTGTCACTTTCAAGTTGAAAGACCACTCGTGAGGTGCATTTGGTGAACACCCTGGGGGCTGTGTTGTGGCCAAAGGGCAGTTCTCAACTGGTGGTGACTGGCTCCCAGCCAGAAGTGTAAATACCTTTTGGACTGTCAGTTTTATGTGATAGTATGCATTCCTGAAGGTTTATCAGGCACATCCAGTTGTCCTTACCTAGAAAAGGCAAAATGGGCTGAGATGTGACCATCCGAAACTGTGCGCGTCTGTTTCAATTTGCTGAGATCCAGAACTGATCTCCAGTTCCCTATTTTCTTTGGTACTAAAAAGAATCCTGAGTAAGTTCTGGATTCTATCTGGTAGGACTTCTTGAATGAGACTTTTCTAGCAGCTTTTTTACCTCTTGCGCTGCTGCTTTCCTCTTACTAGGTGAACATTGGGAATTCTACATATAGTAGCAGGGAAAAGGGAATTATACAAGCTCTGGAAACAATCCTTTGCACCCATGTGTCTTTTGTTACATCTAGCCAGGCTACTCTGGTACAGGGGAAAAATGACCCCCAACTGCCTCCAGAGGTGGACAATTGGGTCTCCTTTCAGGAGCGCTGTAAGGGTCTGTCATAGAAGGAATCTCTACACCCTTGATTCTGCAGGTCACATCTGCTTAGTGGTCGCTGTCATCCATTATAATTCCCCTCTCTGCCTCTGGATGAACTATCTCCATATGGATCTTGGAAAGGACCCAGGAACCACATTTTTCGACCTCCTCATTGATTCCTACAAAAGGATCCTCAAGGAGTCGAAAAACATACACCCACAGCAGACAGGGTCTTTCCATTTTTTCCACACTTGGAGAGTGTTTTTAACTTTGGGGGTCAAACAATGAACAGCCGTCAAAAGGAACATTGACGAACGAGGATATAAAGGACTCCAGAAAAATCAAACAAGTGCATCCCAGGCAATGGAATGTCTGAACCCACTGTCATTGGAAGTACCTTCAGCTGCATGGGACATAAAGCCTCACAAACGAATTAGAAATAGACTGTAGGGTAACCAACTGAGAAGCTACAGAAATTTGAGCCTTAGCAGTACTGATCCCTGAAAGGGGTTCCTTTATCAAATTTCTTTGCAGTCTTGTAAAATGTGCCAGATAATTCAGCAACCTAAGGGCTAAAGTCTCTGAAGCATAGACACACTTCCCAAATCTGTCCAATGCCCTAGACTCCCTGTTAGGGGGATGACCGGAGGAACTTTGCTCAGCAAGTTCCTTCTTCGTGGCCACCGCCATGACCACAGCATTTACAAGTACTCCCCCTGCTCCAGTATTTCCTATCAATGGAGCCGGAAATCGAATGTGGTCTTTTGGCGACTGGCTCAACTGAGTCAGGCTCCTTTCACTCCCGCCTAAATATCAAGTCAATAAGCTCGCTGCTGGACGGAGTAACCCAGGAAATATACAGGCCAGCTCAAAGGATTCCAGGAATACAGATTTCTCTGAGGAAGGACTACATCCTAATGGAGGACCAATCATCTCTCTCTCTGCTTAAGGATCTCTGGAATGTCTCCAATGAGATATCTTCAGGTGGTGATCTTGGGGACCCCTCTCCATCGAAATCAGTATACTCTGACAGAATCCTGAGGGAAGTCCAAGTGCCGCCGTCTGCACTTCCCCCTGCTAGGTACTTCTTCGATGGGATGCTCCAGTCAAGTATCAGAAGAGACTGTAAAGCCCTGATTGGTAGTCTGGAGACTGAGCTGTCTTTCCCTGTGGCGTAGAATAACATGGCTCAAGGTGGGAAGACGTGGGATCCAGAGGGAAGATCCGAGGGGGGTAGGATCCATCCGTCCTTCCGGAGAAAAGAACACTCACTTCACCACCTCAAAGGCAGATCACTCCAGGGAAAAGGAAGACAATGGAGCTAAGAAACCAGGTTTATAGCCCATCAGTTCCGTCTGCCCCACAGGAAACCTGGCCGAGGCAGAATTCAGAGTCCCTTACCAAGGCTTCAAGGGGAAGAGATAGCTCCAAAAACCTCAGAGTCGACTTCAACACCTTGGATCCAATAGGGGCGCTTTGGCTCAGTCTCATCTGGCTTCAAGGATATCTGAGCTGGTGCAATCAGAGAAGGCTTCAAATCCGAAGATAAGGATATCTTCAAATCTGAACTAGACAGACCCGAAGTCTCCAATCTAGGGGCTCTGAAATGATCGGTTGGATAAGACAAGGAGCTGGAATCAGCAGAGTGGTAGGAGGAGGGAATTCCTGACCCAAAGGGATAGGAGCCGGGACAACTCAAATCTGAATTTGCTCTGATAGAAATGTCATCTCTCATCATTCTGTCCACATCACCTTCAAACTCCTCGAAGAATGAGGGGTAGCTAAGGAAGGAGACTTAAAAGTGCCTTTGTTCCAGAAATGGAGAAAGTACTCTTTAAGGAACCGGATCCATACGAGGCTAATATCTTGTCCTGGGTAATAACTTTGGAGCCAATGGCGGTCAGACAGCAACAGCCTTCAGATCTACCTTGTGCTTCTTTTTCAGGCAGCTCCGAAGAGGATGGAGTTGATAATCCAGAGGGCTTCAGAGACCTACTACAAGGCTCCTTTGCTTTCGGTTTGGGGGATTGAGCCCGAGCAATAGCTTCTGAAAAAGAAGTTGGAAGTAAATCCTTCAGAATCAGTTTATTTTTTTCTGTATGTTTTCGCACACAGATTAAAATTCTGACATAGTGCAGTCAATCCGAAGGTGGTCCAGGCCTAAACAATAGACACAGACTGTGGGCATCGGACAAAGGCCAATTTATGCCCGCACTTAACATTTTTTAAATACCAAAGGACCTTTTTCAGAGATCCTGTACAGCAGATAAATTATAGCAGATGTGCTATATACACATAGGTTCATAGGTAGGTACTAGGGTATTGGCCCTGGGGCCTATACAAGCCTAGCCATAACGATTCCCTGGCTATTGCTTCCCACAAATATTTACTTTCCTGGAGCCCTGTCTAGCAGGACTACTGATGTGATCCCCGGGGTGAATTTCCCATCTCCCATCCAATCGTCAAGGTTCCGCTTGAAGAGGGCCATTGAGACGCTCTGCCTGACATGCATGGGCAGCCTATTCCAGAGTATGGAAAGTCTCTGGGTCAGGTACCTATCCCTCCAGCATGTTCTATTCATCGTGATGACAAGGTTAAGATCCCTGGAGCGTGTCGCTTGGAGGGATTGGGATTTCTAAGTGTAGCATGTCCAACAACTCTGGGTTTGACATGGCCTTGTACGTTAGGCAGAGGTCACCTCTGAGTAGGTGATATGCGACATTATAGCTGGAGTTTCTTTAGATGGTCAGCATAAGGCATCTGCTTTAGGCCTGAGATTCTTTTTGTGAGGTATTTCTGCGGCCTTTCAAGTTGTTGCAGATGTCTTTGTGAGGTACATACCTAACTGGGAATTGTACTCTAATAGGTCTAATGAGAGATGAGTACAGAGGGACAATGACTTCCTTTTTTTCTGGATGAAAAGCACTTAGTGATGAGGTGTGCCACGTAGAAGGATTTTCTAACTGTTGTGGCTATGTGGTTATCAAAGGTGAGACCACTATCCACCTGTGTTCCCTAGGTCTCTTATAAAATTTTCAGTGTTTAGTGTACTGCCACCTATGTGGTAGTTCACAGGTATGTGTTTTTTCCCAAAGGGAACAACTATAAATTTTTTGGCATTTAGCTTGAGCCCATGGCTCTGGTACCAGGCATCTGTTTTGGTAAGGCCCTTTTGTAGTATATCCACATCATTTGGGGATTATATAATGGCTCCTAGCTTGCAGTCATGTGCGAACTTTGTAAGCCAGAGTCCTTTAGTGTTGGCCTGTACTTCAAAGAAGTAGATGCCAAACAAGACTGGTCCCAGGACAGAACCCTGCAGTACACCACTTGTCTGGAGCTGGATTTGGAGTCGGCTATTTTTACAGTGTGTGTTCTGTCAGTAAGCCAGTTTGCAACCCATCAAGTGACGTAGGGATTAATGCCCAACTTAGTAAGTTTATCTAGGATTCCAGAGTGGGGGATTGTGTCAAAAGCCTTGGTGAGGTTCAAGTACTCTGTGTGAAACACCTTACCCTCGTCCATGGCTCCGGAGACTGATTAGAAGTTGATCAGGTTCAGGAGGCAAGATCGGCCCTTCACAAACCCAAACTGGGTGGGGTCCAGTGTTTAAAGGTTGCCAATGTCTTCGTAAGTTCCATGATAAAACGTTCCATGGCCTTGCAGATCAGACTGATGGGAGGGTAGTTCCCGGGATCCAAAGTGGATCCCCCCTTGTGGAGTGGGATGACTGTAGCTGTGCGCCACTGTGTAGGCATGAAGCCTGAGGTGAGGCTATGATTAAACATGACACAAAGGTGAGGTGCCAGCTCATTTTGTAGTTCATGCAATACACAGCCCGGGATGTAGTCTGATCCTCCCATGGATGTGGTATTCATGGCTTTGGAGAGTGTGGTTTTTACCTGAGTGGCCGTGATTATTGGAATTTGGCATTCTTTCAGTATTAAGATGGGCCCTTTAGGGGGTGAGAGGGGGGTGAAGTTGGCACTGAATCTGCCAGGATATTGGCAACAACCTTGGGATCAGTATATCTAGTGCCATTCTGCTGTACCTCAGAGCAGATCTGAGTATTGCCATTTAGATTCTTGACATAGCTACAGAAAATGCCTTGTGGTTGTCTTTGGAATCTTTGGCAATTTTGTTTTCTTAACTAGCTTTGGAAGATTTTATGAGGGCTCTCAGCTTTCTACTGAGACTGGTGAGGGAGTTTCTTGAATCCTGGGTTCTTCCTCTCTTCTGCAACAGTTTCTTCCTTCTGTTGTACAGCTTATTTATGGCAGGGGACAGTGTCTTGGTTCTATATGGGATGGCTCGGTCCATGCACGAGTGAATGTGCTCGTACAGCACCTTAGTGTAGGATTCAGCAGTTGAACTTCCAGTTCCCATCTGCATGGGTGTCATGAAGTTTGTTACTTCTGACTTGAGAAGCGCGCACGCACACACACACACACACAGTTAAAGGGGAAAAAGATGCCAGCAATGGTATCGAGAAATACACAAAATGTAAAAGAAAGAAATGAATTACAATACTAACTATGGTTAAAAAAAAAAAAAAAAAAAAAGGCACTACACTAAGTGCAACAGGTAGGGAGGATGTGCTAGAAAAAAGTTTTTAAGAGACAAACAGAAAAAAACCCATCATACATAGCAATGTTGCTCACGGGTAGGGAGGAGCTCCACAGTTTTATTTTGGTGGCCATGAGCTACAGTAACAGCTGAGTCAAGATCAGAGGATCAGATCTGAACCGAACAGTTGTCAGAATGAAAATGGACAACACAGATGGAATAATAGATACAATGTTTCAACTCCTGACTTTCTGAACCCCCTCCCCAAAAATAATGATCAGTTTTACTGACAACACAGTAAAAAGGTACACAAATCTTCAATTTGCTTTATTTTTCAAAGCACTTGGACTAATCTAGAGAAAGGAAATTTTCTTGATATATTCCTATGGTTAACCTACCAATCAGAAATCTTAATTGTTTTGTCTTTAGCTCCTACACACACAGATGGATGTGGCTCCAGAGCTCAAATGTGGCTTTACAAAGCTTACAATTAATCTTAACTATCCCACAAACAGATTTATTATATAAGCTTCCATTAAACAGAAGAGCTACAAGAAACTTTCCTGTGTTGGAGTACTGACCAAAGGACTGGGGACCAAAGTTTGCATTTTGAGTGAGAAGTGTGTTCTTAGGTGGTCTTTGAACAAGAACGAAATAATCCAAACTTATCTGTAATCTGAATGACTTTGGGGCAGGCTCTCGCATCTCATCAAGCCATTTGGATTACTCTGGCAGTGCAGAGACTTATAAAGCTCTGAGCTACTTCCTGGGCCTAGGGTACAAAGTCGGATTCCTTCTACCATCCACCTTCATTTGTCTAAAGTGCGACTCTTAGCAAGCAACTTATTCCTACAGAGCTCCCAGGTTTCATTTGGAGAGGGATCACATTTGTCCACTCACGCTTACCTGGTCAACAAATTGGCAAAATAAAAAATACATATCCATACATTTCTAACTTCTTAAATGAACAAACATTTAAAGCAGGGGTCTCAAAGTATCAAACTGAAATGACTCAAAGGCCACGACGTTGGCTACACTTATATGAGGGCCAGAGACAAAAAGAGCTCAATCACACACACCTGTACAAATACAAATTCAGTGGGTAACCTAGTTTTATTTTGTTAAATGAGCCTAAGTGTCATAAAAAAGAAAATCTACACAATTTAAAACACTACAGAGTACAAATTCTCAATCGCTCTCTCCCGAAAAAGAAAAACTGTAACGAACATAAAAATAGCTTTTATGCTTCTGAGCTATCATTCACCGGGTGATGCATAAAAGTTGCACATATATGTACAACCAACAGCAAAAGAATACTAAAGTAAGCAAAAGCTGATTGCGATCTAGATATCTTGCCATCCTTTTGGTAACAATTTAACAGTAGGAAATGCAACTAGAAAGCGTTACTACATGAATCTTTTGATCCGTTTTAAGGAGAAAAAAAAATGGGGATCTTTCTCCTCAATTTTTATGTCCAAATAAAATCTGAGTTATTGGTGGACATCTAAACAATGCAAGAGATATTCACCTCATCTGGAATAATTCAAGGTCAATTAATTGGTTTACAGTACACTTAAAACAGACAACTTGGGGCAGGAAGGGTGGTACAGAGTGAGAAAATGGCCTGTGAGAGAGATGTAGCAGATAAACACAAAAGGCCTGTAGCTTTGAAATCTTTCTTGAAATAATCTCTACCAAGAACAGTCTCTCAACAAAGTAAGAAATGAAGCCTGCTGAAACAGCTAGTTTCAATAGGGACAGCACCAGCACGAAAGTACAATTGTGTAAGAACTTAATAGCACAAGTCCTACTGATCATTGTTGCAATATTTGTGACATATGGGCTGTCACAGCTGACACCTGGCCAGGGTACCAAAGCTTAATCCTCTCTGTATCATATGTCTGACGTTTGAACTCCGCTTGTATGCACTGAGGTATAAAGACAGACACATATGAGCATGGATCCTCAGACTCCAAGCCAGCAGCCTGAAGACTACTGAGAGAGGAGAATAGTCAGCTAGGAAGTATGTAGCTCGAACTGATAAGACACCCTCCTCAAACCCGTGTTAAGACAGCAAAGTGGCTGAGAGATGACTGAAGACGAAAGTGAGAGAGAAGAGGGGGATGGAGGGTGGGACAGAATACAACGGTGATCAGTAGGAAATCTACTGTTAAGTTACTAAACAACTGTACTACGGCCCAAGTAAAATCACTGTTGTATCATTCCTGACATACAGGGTATTCCCAGAGATGAAGCAGGAAGAGAGTGATTGGCTATTGAGAAAAGTAGTGTTTGGCAAAGGTGTGTACAGAGGGCCAAGTGGCCACTTGCAAGACACACCTGGAGTCAATTCTTATGTGGGGGGCAAAAGAAGCAACTGCCCTAGTGGAATGTGCAGGAAGGCAAAGTCTTACCAAACAGTGAATATCAGAATGAGATAACCTATGAAATCCAGTCTGCAACAGCTTGTTTAGACACTGGCTGTCCCAGCTTAGTGGACATAAGATATGAACAGATGGTCAGTCTTTATGAAGGATTTTGTTTTGTCCAGGCAAAATCCGAGTTGCCTGTGAACGTCTAGGGAATGAACAATCCTTTCCTCCCTGTTTTGGGGACTGGAAAATAAAGTGGAAAAATGAATAGCCTGACTAAGAGAGAGCTGGTTCACCACCTTAGCCCAGAGAGTCACCCTGTCTTTGTAACAATAAGAAAGCAGGAATGACCACGGGAGCTTGTAGCTCAGAAACCCTTTTGGAAGAGGTGAGGACCAAGAGGAGGATGGTTTTCTAAGTACAGAATTTTGGAAAAGCAAAATGAGATGGCTCAAAGGGAGGCAGAATCAGCTTTTCTAACAAAACATTAAGATCCCATGGGAGTTTGCAGAGGTACTACTGTAGGGATCTGTGCTAAGAGTGGATCCTATGTTTGCAGCACCAAAAAGTAAACCTTTCCAACTTTGCAGTATAAAACTTATTGGTACTGGGTCTTCCCAGCCTCTTGTAAGACAAGTACAACCTCTTCAGGGAAAAAAGTGAGGTATCAGTTCAAGGTCAAGTTTTTTCTTTGGTTAGAGAGAAAGTCAAAGGAAACAGAGTCGGACAACTTTGACTGGACCATGCATTTAAGGTGCTGGGTCTTGAGAAAGGGGCTCACAGTAGAAAGCCTAGACCTAAAGGTTTTTAGAATGAACTGACAGCTAGAGCAAGACTTGTGACTGTACTCTGGGCCTAGGCAAAAAAATAAATACTTGATATGCAGATCACTGTACAAAACCTGCCTACATGCACTACCACTTATTCCTCCTAGAGGTCATCTACAACTTTCACAAAATATCGTTAGATAAAAAGGAAGGTTAATAAAATCAAATGCAGTAGCTCCAAATAACACAGCTCATAAAAACTAGAACGTTTATTAAAGATAAAGTAATTACAGAAAAGCACTTTCATCCATAATACCAGGACTTTGTCAGAACTAATCTAGAAATACCAACAGGAAGTTTAGAGTAAATTACTGCCAAAAAATAATTACAAAGAATAAAAATCAATTAACTCACAGATGGATTGCAATTGAATAATAATACCACTGTAATAAAAAATCAGTTATAACATTTATAAAATGAATGTCCGAAAGTATGACACTTTCAAATGTATATAAATTGATGAAAATAATAAACAAAAGTGGTAACAGAAATAAACTGCCAATTTTTTTCCCAAGGTTTAGCTGCTCTCATTCTTAAAGGGACTACAGGAATGTTTCTACTTACTCCAGGAGTATCGTGGGCATTTACATGAAATTGCCAAAATTATTGTTTTTCTTTCAGCTTTTCCTGGATAGGGGTCGCCACAGCGGAACTTCAGTCCGCTAATGATTGGCAGTAGATTTTTATGGTGCCAAGGTGCCAGCTCGACAACCAACCTTCAACGAAGGCACGCCCATTCACGCATGTCTTTCGAACGCTACTTGACCGCGGGGAGGACATGCAGATTCCACACAGAAGGCGTTCCAGCTGAAAATCGAACGGGAGAACCTCTTGCTGTGAGATGACAAAGCTACCACTGCACCAAAGTAAATCCTTAAATTCTTTTCCTGCTAACGTATGGCTTCACTGGCTCTAAAACGTCTCCAATTTGAATAAATATCTAACTGTAGTAGAATCATAATTATGATCCAAAACCATAGCGGTCGTAAACGGATTGCTTTTGGAAGTAGCACATTTAAAAAGATGACTTAAATCCTCACTTGATTTCCCTAAAAGGGGAAAGACTCTGGAATGATCATCAGTAATGTACTAGAAAGTACCACTAATTAATTTAGCTGGATAACCTCTCATAAGTAACATATATCTTTAAGGATGTTAAGTTCTAAAAATCAGAATCTTTTGAAATCATACAGGAAAGTCTAACAACTTGTCCTTTGATAAGACACAAGTGTTTGATGATATGGGAGAGCACTATTAAAATGGAAAGAAGCGTTACTAAAAGTAGGTTTCCTGTATGTGGTAAAAGAAAAAAAAACTATCTTCCTTAACTGTAACATCTAAATAAAGAATAACTGAATAATTAATTGAATGTGTAAAACGTAAAAATGTAATGGATTAAGTAACAAAATAATTTTATATCCAGGTCCAGTCCATAAAATAAAAATATCATCCAGGAAATGCAAATATAACAACTAAATATTTATATATTAACATTTATTGACATTTGATTACCAGGAAAGTCTGACTGGGTAGAAGCCCATTTTCAGTGGAGGCTCAGGAAGAAAAGCTCCAAATTATTACAAAGCACTTTAAGAATGATAATTTTACAGTTTTCAAAAATAAAACAAAAACAGCTGCAGTTTAAAGAACTAAGAAATTAGTGATAATATAAAACACTGGCTAATCGATACAAGTTTTATGACATTTAATATTTATAGAAATTTTAGACAGTTTGTAGAGAAATTCAAGGTTATTCTAATACAAACAAGAATTGCAATATGAACTGAGGGAAAAACAGGCTCATGGTACATTTAGAAAAAGTCAGGGAAGAGAATTTGGTAGAAGTAAGCAAGTAAGAAGGGACAGCAAGGAGGTATAAGGAATGAAAAGGTACTTGTGTTCAAATTTACAGATATAGTTTATCCTGGTTATGAGCAAGAACAGGGCCATATTTTAGCTAGTCAGTCTTTCAAAGTGGTTTTGAAAGATGGGAGGGTATTGACTTGATGGATCTAGGTAAGGAGCTGCAAGCCTTGGCAACTTTACATGAGTACTGACAATGCCCAACAGATTTGATAGGATAGTAGACAGGAGTTTTTGGTCACTGGATCGCAACGACCATCTGGAAACATAGTTGTGTAGAATGTTTTTTAGTGCTGGACAATTTTACAGGTGGTAAGAAGTTTTGCATGTTAGTTGATGAGGCAGTTCTAGCCAATGTAAGCTTTTTAGTATTGTTCAGTGGTGGGTTCTGACAGGATTATTTGTCACAAATCTAGCAACGTTCTTGTAGCATTGTTCAAGTTTTAATTTTTGTGAAGCCTGGAAGTTACTAAGGATAGGAGCACCATAAAGAAGAGTGGGTAGGAGATAAGTAGTGGTGAGTTTAGTTTTAGTTGTGTAGGTGAGAAAGTTTTTGGATCTGTAAAACATCCCTCATTTTTGATGAGTTTTTCTTATGGAACTTTGTATATGCAGGTCAAACAAACTTATTACCCACTATCACCCCTAATAATGTGCAATGAGAAGTGACTTCAATGGTTGTATTACCAAGAGAGAGGGCTTTAAATTTCGTTTTTTCATGAGGGGAATTTTGTGTGTGGGGGGTAGCAGTTTGGTCTTTTTGGGGTTCAACATGATTTGTGAGTTATGAGGCCATGTTTCAGTGTCTGTTAAAGCTTTCAGAGTAATGTTTTGGAGGTGTACCATGTTGTCAGATGTGCAAATGAGTGTGGAATCATCTGTGGTATTGTATTAGGGTGGTCTGTTGTGTGAATGGAAAGAGGGTGTTGATGAAAATGTTAAAAGAGAAAGGGACCAAGAATAGAGCCATGTGGTACACCAGTGGTGACATGGAGGTAAGGAACACGAGTGAAGTGCTATTTTACTGATACGTATTGGACAGGTAGCTTTTGAACCACAATAGGGCGGGCTGTGTGAGACCTAGTGAGGACATCTTTTAGTTTGATGTAGCAAACTGTATCGAAGGCTTTAGACAAGTCTAGAAATATGGGAGAGACTAGTTTGCCATTATCTCTGGTTTTACTGACACTATACAAGCTAGAAGGTCAGTATTAGTACTATGAGAAGGACAGGAGCTATGTTGTTGTAGATCATCCTGCAGGAGACAGTCTAGCAATTGTTTTTGAATACATTTTAAGCATTCTGGAGAGGGGAGATAAGATTGCTATAGGTCTAAAGTTATTAATTTCTGTTGAAATTTCCTCCTTTGTGTAGAGGGATAAAGCGTGACTTTTTACAGAGAGAAGGAGGGAACGAGATTCTTGGACTGACCTATTTATAAGTATTGAGACAGGATATAGTCAATGCTATTACCTGCTATTTTTAGGTACTCACTTGGAAGGTCATCAGCTGAAGAACACGATTTAAGTTTAAGAGTAGTTTTATATAAGATGTGAGCATAGGTTTGAAGGTGAAAGTGGATTTGGTAATATGTGGCTGTTAGGCAGGGTTGGGATTAAATGTTGAAGAATCCTTTGTTAGAGTATACTATCTACAAAATACGAGCTGAACCGCATTGCAGTTTTGGGTGATGAGTTACTGGGAGAGGGCTATGGGTTGAAATTTGGCCAGGATGCAAGATTTCTTTAATGGATGTCCAAGTTTTTTTTAGTTGTGTTTAGTATTATTCTGAAGTTATTATACAATAGTTTTTTTGTCTTCATTTATTTGCTTTTTAGTACAATTGTGAAGCATTCTAAAGTTTAAGATATTGAGATGTTATATATTTTTGCCATTCTTTCTATGCTTTTTCTCCATCTTGCATTAGCATTTTACTCTTTTTGGATAGCCAAATTACATTGTCTTTAGTCTCCTCCTTCTAACCGCGGTGGTGGTGCTGCGGCAGCATTGTCGCCTCACATTAAGACATTGCCTGTTCGATTCTCAGCTAAAAGCGTCTTCTGTGTGGAGACATGCATGAATGGGCGTACCTTCGTTGAAGTTTGTACGTCAAGGCTGGCAACTCAGTACGTAAAAATCTACTGTAAATCATTAGCAGATCGGAGTTCCGCTGTGGCGACCCCTAACCGGGAAAATGCCGAAAGATACAAGTCTCTTCCTTCTAAGGCGGTGCAAGATTATTTAGAAAAGTTGTACTGAATTCATTTACAGCATCATCTAACGGGAGGATTTTTAGAAGTTCCAGTTAATATATGACAGTGTACATTTCTGGGTTAAACTTTGAAAGACTGTGTTGTGTTTTATAAATATGCTGTTTAACTGGATGTGTGAGATGGCTGATCACACAGATTGTGAGATGATCAGAGTCTGACATTGTACTTGTGACTGTGTATTTACTAGGGTATGATACTATGATTCCGTCTAATAGGGAATCTGATGTCTTGCGATAACTTGCGGGGCTATTAGTTGTGTGAAACCATCCACGTTCATGCTAGATGTAGAGGAGTTGAGAGTTTACGTCCAACCAACTGACATTCACATCATCTAGTAGTATTTTTTCTTGTGGAAATGTTATGGATACCCAATCCAGGGCATCTTCCAGTATAGCTGTGATGTCACCATGAGGTATCTTGTACTGTATCTTACCTCTGTTTACTGTGACCAAGCATAAGAGGATGCCTTGCATCAGTAAGAAAATATACTTTAACTATGTACAGGATGCAATCTACATATGCTTATGATTTACAGTGTGTTATTTTTGTCAATTTACCATGTATCAATTCTAACAGTGTGTATTTACTATTTAACTGTATTGCGTTTTACTTTTTATCCCTTCTAGAGCTTTTCTCCTCAGGTCTCTGCTGAAAATGGACATATACCCTGTCAGAACAACCTGGCCCACAAATGTCAAATAAATAAAGGACAGTAACAGACATTTAATAGTTTATTTTCAAGAAAGCAATAAGAAACTCTTCTGAAATGAATTTTGGTACTGGTATGCTGTAAGGGGAAATGTGGTAGGCGTTGGGAAATAAAAGCAATGCCACCACCTTTCTTCTTTATACAGTCATTATGGATGATATTATAGCCAGGAGGTATAACTTTGGAGTCGTTTATGCCAGGTTTAATCCAAGTTTCAGTTACAGTGAGAACGATAGGCTTATGTTGGATAATCCAGTAATATAGCTCAGCAGTTTTATTTCGTACGCTTCTAACATTTATTACAGCAAAAATTAGATCACCAGGGTTGGGGATTGTCTGTTGGGGTACAGAAGAGTTGGGAGACAGAATTATCTATGTTCACTGGGACAGGTGGGGAAGGGATTAGGGTGTTTATCTCCTCCTAAAGGATTTTAGTACACTGGGGAATTATGCATACTTGGTTTTGGAGAGGATTCTTGCACTTATTTTGTTTTGGTTTGACCTGAAGTGCAGTTAATCTGTCTATAGTTCGAAAAACGATGAAAGGCAATATTAAACAGGTTTGGTGCAATGTGTGGTGTGCGTAGAGGAAGAGGTGGCTGGGACAGAATTGGAGATATTTTCATGCATACTGAGTCATGGTAGTATGAAAGGTGGCACAGTAGGAGGAGAATAGAGGATAAGCTGAAGAGTAGCATAATTAAGTACGGGAATCTATTTTATAGATGTTGGGTAGTAAGGGAGTAGCAATGAGAAATGAAGCAAGAAGTTGCAGGACAGTAGGAGATTCAGTGATACTGAAGTCTGAAAACTGGTACAGGACAGGTAAGGAGAGAAGTACTTTCTATAAAAGAAGAGAGTTAAGATCCCCCTCTTTGCATTTGTATCTATACTGGAATGTAAGAGATAGAGGGGTATGAATAGAGTATGATGATGTAGTCAAAATAAGTACAGATGAGGATTTATTTGAAAAAAGTTAAAGATTTATCGTGGAATAGACAGGTACTAAAATACATATTGGTCATTGTGCTACAGTGGTTCTGTTCCTTTTTTTCTGTGGTTACTAAAATAAGCATGCTTCCCTAATGGGGAACTTATCTGGATAAACAAATGAAGCAAAGGTACTGATGATCAAACAGCCAACAGTCTGACAGATACATGACCAGCCTCTGGGCTGGTAGCGAGATGGTTAGAGGCTCCACGCTTGTACGTACGTCTTTATACCCCAAAGCATTCAAGCTGAGTCATGCATTGGACGTACAACCCAGGAAAGGTGAAGGTTTTGTACCCTCTGTCATATGTCAGTGGTAACAATCTACATATCAGGAATACTGCAACAGTAATTTCAGTTGCAACATATTAAGGTCCAATGTAAGACAGGAGACTTGAACGGGGGGTGGGGGATGGGACGCAACAAAGGTGCCTGTAAAGGAAGTTTGATATACACAGTGAGAGGCTAAAGAACTGCACAATAATGGAAATGAGAAATGGATGCATAAAAATAAAAGTTGTGAATCCTTCCTGCAGTCATTATCCCACTTCAGATAAAAGTTCAATTACCTAACTTCTTCATATAGTGCAATAAAGTGGCTAGTAAAGAATACAAGATGACTAACAGCTTGAATAAGATATGCTTCCATAGCTACTTTGGGAACAGAAGTAGGATTAGCTTGCAGAATTATCATATCACTGTAAAAGAGCAAGTATGGAGAAAACACAGAAGCCCTACATTCTAGGCATCTGTCTTACAGAAGTGAGGGCTACCAAGAAAACGGTCTCAGGATATAAATTTCAACTCTGCTTTAAGTGCTGGCTCAAATTGGGGTAGGATACACATCTCTAGAATAGATGAGATACTATGGAGGAACTGGCTCTCTAAGTGATGATATGGTGAAAACGACTCCAGTGAGAAAAGGCCTTATGAACCTTTACAGAAGCCAGGGAAGAAACTTTGAACACACTCAGAAATAAGCAATAGTCGCCATGTGGACAAAGATGGAAGCATGGGTCAAACCACTGCCAAAATCCTATGCAAGGTAATTTCCGCAACAGGAGCTAGTGTAGAAAAGGGATCCAACCCCTTTCCCTACAAATCCAATCTGAAAACCATAACCATCTGCTTTTGTATGTTTTCTTGGGCAGAAATAATCTAGACAATCCTGTCAAACTAAGCTGTGGTCATAGCCATCATCAGACTTGGAGAAAGGAAGCAGGTTAACTTGAGTGCATGTAAGTTCAGGTAAAATTCACCAGATGGGTGAAGTAATCTTTAAGGGACGCAATCTGACAGGCTTCTCCAAGAGTTGAAACCAGAGCAAGGAGAACTATATTTGATAAGGCCCAAAGTGTGTAACCTTGGTCCTGACAGGCTTGCCTTCTGTACAAGCCTAGAAATTAGGAAAAAAGGGGAAGGCATAAAGAAGAGATGGCGGCCACTCCTAAACTAATGTACCTCCAGGCTACTTCCTCAGATGTGTAGCTTATGGACAAAAATGCATTTAGTGATGGTGAGGGAGGCAGAAGAGCACAGGAAGGCTTCCTCCACTGGCAGAAGATAAAGCTCACTACTGTCAACTTGTGTTGCATCAATGCATATCTGCTGAATCCGTCCAACAAGGACTTTGCTTCTCCACAAAAGTAGTCAGCTAAAAGAAAGTTATCCAATGACACAGCTTACTACCGCCTCATCACTTTGTGACAAAGGGGTAAGGAGAGAGTTCATTCCTGCTTGCTGATATATGAAAGTACTATCACACTGCTGCAATGAATGGTATTTGCTGGAGGGGGCTGAGATGCCTGCAGGGCAAGGACTGCAAACATCTACAGAAATATAATATACAGGCTGACCTCCAATATGATCATATAACTAGGACCACCCATACTCTCTATTCCAGTGCATCCTGAGAAGCACTTTTTTCACAGATAATTTGAAATTTCTAGCAGTCTCTCCTTTTTCTGATAGGGTGAGGCACTGGAAAGAGGAAGTGCAGCTAGAAATGGATTACACAGCCTGTAGACAATACGTCCAAAATATGCAGACTGATGTTGCTTGTACACTGCCAGGTGGGGGCAGACAGATGACCAGTAATTCAATGTGTTGCAGTCAGGTAAAGACTCAGGAAGGTGGATGCTGCTGCCTACCCATCCCCCCACCACCACAAACTAGGAACTGCAAGATCTCCGATTAGGTTGCTAATTTATATTTTTTGCTTGGTGTCCACCACAAGACCACTACCATAACTGTGCTTTTTTCACTCTGTCTGGTGGTGTGGAGCTGTAAACCTTACACCAACAGCTGTAAGGGGCCCTTGCTTAGTGTTATCCTCCGGCTTTGCCTTTGTGTTTCAAAAAGGTCAGAATCACATTGCATAAAGAATTAAGTCAGGGTTCCTTGTAATTCTCTTGGAAGTCCATCAAGTGGTGCATGATGTGATGGTGAATGGCTTTGCTGGTGCCCGTCACCATCACTACATCTGCTGTACGATGGGCAAGACATCCAGTTAAATAACTTAAGCTAGACAGAATGTGTCTGATTGGCAAGCTTCACATGTAGCATCTTCACGAGCATACCACACATCTTATCAAGAACACTACACTGAAGCTTCAACATGTGCACATGGTAGCTAAGCAACCACTGAAGATGTGCAGACCCTGTTTCCCTAAGGAGGTCCATCATCCTTGACTTCTCTGGAAGATGAACTGCTGTGTCTGAGGAACTGGAGACATTTTCTGGGTCACCACAGTAAAAGTCAGCAATAGCATTCTGTAATCATCCATCTCAGTCCTTTGGGGTGAGGGGATCCTGGGCATAACAAAAAAAGGGCTGACTGGGGGAGTTCATTAGCAACCCAAACTTCTGCACTTGCTGTACAATCTCTCCCTGAATTTGGATCACAAAGATTTGCTGGTGAGGCTGATTTGTCCATGTGCTTCCAGACACTTTTTTTTTTCTGGGGGGGGGGCATGTCAATGTTTCCTTTTACACAATGTTTCAGTATTCCAAAGCACAGCCAAGCTTAGATTCTCTGATCCCTTTCTTTCACAAACTCTCACACATACTGTCTTGCTGCCACAAAGTTCTTGCAGGCTGAGATACAACACAACACAACACAAAAGTCTTGCGACAAAACTGGTAGAAAAGCAGTCACTGGTGGAAGATTATGCGACACGGGTTTCAATGAATGGAGACCACCTTCAATGACATAGTTGGCACTCGAACTAGGCACAGAGATCAAAACCAATGCAAACTGAAGTCACTGATGTGGTGCAAGCAACATACCACCACCACCACCCCCGGACCTCCGCTGAAAACAGACTCTTTCCTGGTCAACGAATATTAAATAAATAAATAAAATGAAACCATGACTATGAACACGGTCACACCTTCCTTCGGAAGGCCAATTGGAAATTAGAACAGCCTGGTTCTTGTCAATGTGGATGGAAGGAATGGTTATAAACAGAAGGTTGTATGTTTGGCTTCATCTGATGGTACAAGTTTTTCAAATGAATTCGACAGTGATGAACAATCTTCCTCCACTGCCACCTGCACACCACCTGTCCAACCATTTTCAAAGGTTTCGGAGCCCCTATAGCAATAAAGTACAGTTGTGCAACACTTACCATAAATGTAGATGTTAGAGTGTTTTCCCTGTTGCAGTCATCACATTTGGGTTATCTGCTTGCAGTAGCCCTCAGTCGGCCTGATTATCAAAAGTCTTGGGTCCTGCGTCAGTTGCTGTCTCATCTTCCATGATGTCAGGTAGCCAGGGGTATAAAGTGGTGCCTCAACGGATCCTGGAAACTATCGCCCCATAAGCCTGACTAGCTTGGTCTGCAAAGCTATGGAAAAGATCATCATGGACCTCATAAATAAAGATATTGGGGACCTACAGACACTGGATCCTACCCAGTTCGGCTTTAAGGGCAGATCCTGCTTCTTAAACCTGGTCGATTTCTTTGAAACAGTCACCAAGGCCATTGACGAGGGGAAGGTGGTCCACACAGCCTACCTGGACCCCGCAAAAGCCTTCGATACAATTCCCCACTCGAGCATTATAGATAAGCTCACCAGCTTAAATATAAACCCCTATGTCACTAGATGGGTTGCAAACTGGCTCAAGGACAGAACCCACATGGTAAGAATTGCTGACTCCAAACCAGTTACAAGTGGCGTCCCACAAGGCTCAGTCCTGGGACCTCTCTTGTTTGGTTTATATTTCTCGGAGGTACAGGCCAACACGGAAGGACTGTGGCTGACCAAGTTCGCAGATGACTGCAAACTGGGCGCCATAATCGACTCTCCAGCTGACACAAGCATCCTCCAAAAGGCCTCACAGAAACAGACAACTGGTGCCACAGCCATGGCCTCAAGCTAAACGCCAAAAAGTGTATAGTTATCCCCTTTGGCAAAAACAAAGTGCCCACAAATTACCACATAGGTGGTAATCCATTAAGTACGGAAGTAATTAGGGACCTGGGGACCCAAGTTGATAGCAATCTCTCATTTGACAACCACGTGGTCAAAGTGGTTAGAAAAGCATTTTATATAGCCCACCTAATCATGAAGGGATTCACATCTAGATCAGGGGAGGTCATCATGCCTCTTTACTCATCCCTCATCAGGCCCATAATTGAGTACAATGCCCCTTTTGGGATGTTACCTTACCAGACACCTGCAGCAACTGGAAAGACCCCAAAAGTACCTCACCAAGAGGATCAAAGGGCTCAAACAGATGCCATATGCTGCCCGGTTAAAGAAACTCCAGCTCTACTCAGCGGCATACCGCCTGCTCAATGGCGATCTGTGCCTGATGTATAAAGCCATGTCCAACCCGGAATTAATGGACATGCTGCACCTCAGATCCACTTGGTGAGGTACTTTTGGGGTCTTTCCAGATGCTGCAGGTGTCTGGTAAGGTAAATCCCAAAAGGGGCATTGTACTCGATTATGGGCCTGATGAGGGATGAGTAAAGAGGCACGATGACCTCCCCTGATCTACATGCTCGAGACACATGAACCTCAGCACTGAAATAAATAGGACATGCTGGAGGGACAGATTCATAACCCAGAGGCTCCCTTCACTCTGGAATAAAATCCCAATCCAGGTTAGGCAGAGTCCCTCACTGACTCTCTTCAAGAGGAATCTTGATGAGTGGATGGGAGATCATAGGTTTACCCCGAATATCACTTCTGTGTCACTGTTAGACAGAGGCACAGTATACTAACCTCAAAAAAGGGCATAGCAAAATTAATTTAAAATGGGTGTTGAAAGCCAAACACACTCTGGCTAGGCTTATAAATGCCCTAGGGCAGATAGCCTAGTATGAACCAATGAACAGACGCCATTATATCAGCTTTTCTTGCCCCAGATGTCAGGTGCCCCCATAATGGGAAGCAATTATATACAAGGTTACACCTCCAACAAAAAAAGCAAATACATCAAAAAGCTTTAAGCACAGTAAACAAGAACAGAGGTATAGTACATAGAAGTCAGGAGCTGGAGGGAGGGTAACCAGGACTGCAACAGCAACTCGAACATCTACATTTATGGTAAGTGTACACAACTGTACTATGTTCTTCGTGTTTCACTGTTGCAGTCATCACATTTGGGTAGATTCCCAAAGCTAAGGATGGGAGGAGGTAATGAGATAGCATTAGACTAGCTATAAGGCCCTACAAGGCTGCAGTAGTAAAGCCAGCTCTGGATTTAGAAAAAAATTGGCAAGTGGTAATGCTTGGTGAGAATATGTACAGAACTCCAGGTATCAGCTTCTAGGATGTCCCTGGTAGGGACACCTCTAAGAAAGGCTGTAGAGGTAGATGCAAGCCCTGGTTGAATGTGTTCTTATCCCCTGTGGCCTAGGTTTTCCATTGCGCTTATAGCAGAAATGAATGCAATGACCTATCCACTTAGAAATGGTTTGCTTTGAAATGGCCTTCCCCTCTGCCCCTGCAGCAAATGCAGCCAGCAGCTGTTCAGATTTCCTGAGAGTCTTAGTCCTGTCCAAGTAAAATCTAAGTTGTTTGTGCATGTCCAAGGAGTGCCGTATCCGTTCCCCTTTGTTCTGTGGATTAGAAAAGAAGGTTGGCAAATGAATGGACTGATTAAGGGCCACACTGGATACCACCTTGGGCATGAAGGAGGGATTGATCCTGAGGGACACCCTGTCAGCATGAAAGATGATGAAAGGCTCCACTGCCATGAGGGCCTGTAATTCAGACACCGTTCTTGCTGAAGTGATGGCTAGAAGGAAGGCTGTTTTCCAAGAAAGGAATTTCAACTCTGCGTTTGCAGCTGGCTCAAAGGGAGATAAGAGTAAGCTTTTCCAATACAAAGTTAAGGTCCCAAGCTGGAGTAGGCGCTCTCCTGGGTGGTCTTAAGTTTTTGGCCCCTCTGAGGAATTGCTTCAGCAGTGGATGAGAGAAGAGGGGTGGTTCTGTATTGTAATGAGCTGAAATGGCTGAGGCATGAATTTTGATGGAGGAAAAGGAAAAGCCCTTGTGAAGCATCTCAGTTAAGTATTGAAGAATATGGGGTAAACTGGGCGCTGCTGTGCCCATCCCCTGAGTTTGGCTCCAGGAACAGAATATTTTCCATTTTTCAGCAAAGGATTCTCTAGTACTAGGCCTCCTTGCCTCAAGAATGACATCAAACACTTGCTTACTGAGGGATGGTAACGGACAGATCAGGTAATTAGCCAGGCTGCCAGGTTCAGGATTTGAAGCTGAGGGTGCAGAATCTGGCCCTCCTGCTGAGACAGCAGGGCAGGGGTCTGAGGCAGGTGCCATGGTGCCAGCAGTGACGCACTAGGCAAGAGGGGGTACCAGTGCTGGCGTGGCCGATCTGGTGCAATCAATATTGTCCTTGATTTGTCCTGCATGACCTTTAGAAGTAGCCTGGAGAAGAGAGGCAGAGGGGGAAAGGCATAAGCGGATAGGTTTTTCCAGGTGAAGGACGGGGCATCCACTTTCCAAGCTTGTTTGCGGGGAGTCCTTGTGCAGAATTTGTCCAACTGGTAATTCTGGGTAGAGGCAAACAGGCCTCATGTTGAATATCTTCATGTTGAATATCTTCGGTTCCAGTTTTCACTCGTGTGGGTCCATGAGATTTCTGCTTAGGTCGTCTGCCAGTGTATTTATCTTTCCTGGCAGGAACTGAGCCTGTAGGTGCACTTGGCATCTCAAGGTTGTGCTCCACAGAGCCATGGCTAGTCTGAAGAGAGGGTATGAGTGGGATCCCCCTTGCTTGTTTATGTACCACATAACAGTGTTGTCCGTCTTTACCAATAATTGTCCTGGAAAAATGTGATCCTTGAATGCTGTCAGAGCATTCTGTACAGCTAAAATTTATTTTTGCTTGATATGCAGGTGCATTTGATTTGGGTTCCATTTGCCTGAATGCACTGCCTTGCCATGTGAGCCCCTCATGCATAGTCTGATGCGTCTGTTGTTAGGGTTTGGGTGGCAGGGGGTAGAGTGAAAGGAGTCCCTTGTTGTGGTTGCAGGCCTCTGCCCACCAAATTAACTCTGTCCTTAAACAAGGAATGATAGGAATTATTGTTTCCAGGTCCTGAGAATGTTGACACCAAAGACTTTTTAGGTACCGATGAAGTTTCTTCATATGCAGTCTTGCATATGGAATTAATAGAATGCAAGAGACCATGAACCCCAGGGTTTGCAGTATTTTTCTTGCAGATAGGCGGGTTTCCGTGGAGTAGTTTGTCAAATAAATTTGTTTCTCTGGAGTGAGGAATGCCATCTGGGAAGCTGTGTTCAAGCTTGCTCCCAGGAATACAATCTGTTGGCTGGGTACCAGCTGTGATTTCTTTTCGATGATTGTGTACCCCAGTGAATTTAGAAGTCTCTTTACAAATGCCAGGTGCTGTAGTAGCAAGTCCTGACAGTCTGCCTCAATCAGGCAATCTGGGTAAATCTGAATGCCTTTCTGTCTGCAACATGCAAGGGCTGGAGCTAGGCACTTTGTGAACACCCTGGGCGCAGTAGATAAGCCAAAGGGAAGTGCAGAGAACTGAGAGTGCATACATCCTGCTCTGAAGCATAGGTATTTCTTGCAAGATTCCCTTATGTGGATGTGCAGATAAGCTTCTTTCAAGTCTCTGGTTGCTAGCCAGGAGTCCTTGGCTAGCATAGGAAGCAGGTGTTGGAGAGTTAGCATTTTGAATTTTGGAACCACCAGAAAGGTGTTGCGAATAGACAGATCCAGGATAGGACGCCAAGAGTTTTCTTTTCTGGGAACCAGAAAGAGTCTGGGGAAAAAAAAAAAAATTGTCCCCTTTGTTCTGCTGAGACAGGTTGAATAGATGATGCTGAGAAGAGAAAGTACTTGCTTTTTGGCCTCTGCCCACTGGTTTGGGGAGAGGTCTGCCCCATCTGCTTAGGGTTGGAAGTGAGTGGAAGTGGAATCTGTATCCCTGGGAAACAATGTTTAAGATCCATCTGTCTTGGGTAATGTATTCCCAGTTTTTGGCATGCAGGGCAAGTTTCCCTCCTTAAGGTGCAAGGCTTAGAAGAGGTAAGGATAAGTCATTGTGCCATTTTACCATAGGATGGTGACTTACTACTCCCTGTTTTGGACGTGGGAGCACTCCATTGCTTAGATCTGTGCATAACCTGACATTGAAGTCTTGGTGGTCTGCTGCCCCTGGGCTTGGACTGAGAAGGCCTGGAAGGGACTGGAAAAGACAAGTTTTTTGAAGGCCAATGCCTACTGAATCTAGGTGGCTGTACTTGTAATAAATCTTTAACACTTTGCATAAATTTAGCTTTCTCCTCCATTCTTTTGAGGACGACTTCTGATTTATTACCAAATAAACGCTCTTGGTTTAATGGATCATCCAGCAATTTTGCTTTGACATGATCTGGCAAGTTTTGTTCCTAAAGCCAAGCATGCCTTCTAAGAACAGACCCAGTGACAGCAGCCCTGCAAGATGCTTCTAAGGCATCAAACCCACATTGCAAAGTATGTTTACCAACTTGGTTAGCAGAATGCATTAACTCTTGTAAATCTGTGTTCTGCACAGTCAGGAAACAACATAATTTTCTGTTTAATTAGCTCCATAATATGCTGCTGATACTTTCACATATGAAACTGTAAATTTAAGGCTCTAATGGCAAGAGTAGCAGAGGTGTATACCTTCTTACCCCATCTGCCTAAAGCCCTAGAATCCCTATCCGAAGGGGTAGGACTTTTGGCAGCTGTAGCCTTAATGCCTTTAGGTCCCTGGGAAATGGTCTCTGGATCCGCAGTAGGATTCTTAAAAAGGAATTTGAGAGAGTCAGGTACTCTATAGTACCGGTCAGGTTTCCTGGGAGCTGGAGGCAAAGTATCAGGAGTAAGGCTAGACTCCAAGAAGACATCATCTACACATTCCAGAACAGGAGGGAGAGCTAGAGGCCTGTGCTGAGGCAAGTTTAAAAATTCCCCGAGTCTCTTTTTGGAATGAGAGTAGTCCTGGCTCTCCCACAGTAAATGCTCTCTAAGGGTATGCAGGATTTCACCAAAAGAAAAAACTTCTGGAGGGGAAACAGAGGGAATGGAATCCTCTGCATCAGAATCCTCACAGGTAGATAAGGGTATGTCCTGGTAGTCAGAAGGATCAGAGTTATCAGATTCCTAATCAGAAGAATCAGAAGGAAAATCAGTTCTTGGTCTCTGAGGAGGAAGGACGACTTCCCCTAATTAAGGTAATGAGGTCTTCAGCCATTCTAAGCATTTGATCTTGAGGCATGTAGGCCTGAGAATGCGTTTTGGTCGTCTGTTTCCTAAGCGTAGTGCAAACTCTAGGCCTGAGAAATTCGGTACTTTTTGTTTGAAATGGAGTCAGTTTAATATGTAAATCGGAAGGCCTGAAAACACCCTCAGAAGCATATGCCTGCACAGCGGCTCCGGACCCATCCAAGGTGGAGACATCTGGTCTCAGTAGAGGCCTGCGAATCTGCAGAAGTGGGCATCAGGGGCTGCAAAAGCACCTCACTGAGTACCAGCAGACTGGCGACTAGCTTAACGGTAGCGTCGTCGGCAGTTTTGGACCTATGTGGTCTGTTCTCTGTCTTTATCCCTGCATTTTTTTCAGAAGATCGGTAGTCAGATAGCTTATCGAAGCCATTTCGGAGTACGGAGATCAAGAGCGAAAGAATTTAGCTACAAAAATTGCCTGACGACGAACAGTTCGGGCGTTGAACAAGGCACAAAACCGACAGCGAGGGACATTGTAGTCTGGGCCTAAACAGGTGATGCAGTAAGAATGAAAATCTCTGTGAGGTATTTGCTTTCCACAGGCAAGAAAATTATTTTTTTCTGACATCGGTTAGAGCAAGAAAAAAGGATCCCCAACGGGGTACTTATCTTTTAGAAGACTGCAGGTCTGAAACTCAAAAAATTTCAGGTGGTGGCTGACCGGCACTTGCGAACTGCTTCTGCTTCGGGCAAAACACAGCAAGAAAGACTGGTGTAATGGCGTCGGCTGCATGTTTTATACCCCTGACGTCATGGATGAAGCGGCAGCATCAGACGCAGAAATCCCAAGACTCTGGTGTTTAGGCTGACCGAGGGCTGCCTGCAGGCATATAACCCCCAAACGTAATGACTGCAACAGTGAAACACGAAGAACATCAAGTATCGTTCAACGAAACTCTGGACCTAAAAGCTGCTGAAGTGGCCATAGATCTGGTGGAATGAGCCTTCACAAGGCTTGGCGGGGAAATCCCCCAGGCAGAATACGCCCGAATGATACATTTAGAAATTGAATGGGCAATAGTAACTTTAGATATTGGTTTCCCTAAAAAGGGTTTAGAGCACGAAATGAAAAGTTAATCAGATTTACGAAAGGTTTTTGTCCTGTGCAGGTAGAAACATAACTGTGCACATCCAATAAATGCAACTTGTATTCTCCTTTATTTTGAAAATCTGGAAAGAAAACCAGGAGATTGATCACTTGATTAATGTTAGTCTCTGAAGCTACTGTAGGAAGAAAAGATGGATTAGTGCACAAGGACACCATGTCCTTATGAAAAATCATAGAAGGGGCTTTGCCCGACCGAGCTTGACGTTCCAAAACTCTCCTGGCAGAGGTAATGGAAAACAGTCTTCCAGGACAAAAATTGCAGATCTACCAAAGCTGCAGGTTCAAAAGGGGGCAAAACTAAGGCCTGTAGTACTAACGTAAGATCCCACAGTAGCGAAGGGTCCTTCACCGGGGGTCGAATGAGAAAGGTACCTTTGAGAAAGGCCTTGCAAAGCTTAGACTAAGAAAACCATATTATCCCCCACATGATAATTAGAAATTGCAGCAAGTTGAACTTCAACTGTGGAAAAATTGGCACCTTGTTGAAAAATTCCAGTCAAAAAAGCCAGCACTGCAGAAACTGGAGCAGTGAAAGGGTCTAATACATGCTGTGAAGCCCAGTTTGAAAAATGTCGCCATTTGCTGGAGTACACCTTTCTGGTGGAAGACTTATGGGCTGGCACCAGGATTCATTTGACAGGACAGGATAAGCCGGGAGTCCTGACTATCATGGGAACTGGAGCAGCCAAGCAGTGAGCTTTAGACTGTCCAGGTCTGGATGGGGAATCCCTGAGGGATGAGAGATGAGATCCGGAACTAGATTCAATGTCCATGGCGGAGCCATCAGATGAGACCAGAGAGAGGAAAACCATAACTGACAAGGCCAGAATGGGGTAATGAAGATTACTAGGCTCCCCAGCCTGCGACCTTTCTGAAGGAATTTTGGTATTAGCAGGATAAGCATACAGAAGACCGGGGGTCTAAGCATGAATCAGAGCAACTCTGGGGGCTTCCCCCTGAGTGGGGTTCAGAGCAAAGAACTCACGGCATTTTGCTTTGTAAGGAGAAGCAGAGAGATCGCAGAAAGGCTGACACCACCCGCGAAAGACCTGCTCTGCTATTGAAGGATTCAGAGACCACTTGTAAAGCATCAGAATAGATCTGTTGAGCCTATCCACTAGAAACAAAACACAAACAAGCGAACTTCACAGACAAGACTCCTTTAATCCAAAATGGTAAGCGCTTTCACTGGCTAAAATATGCCAGCTTCCTCAGACCAACGTTTAAAATTGAAACACAGTTTGAATATTCAACCAGTCCTTTTAAACACGTTTAAAACAACTTAATTAATATGTTAATTACTTAAATGCTTGTGACCATGTGATCAACTTATAATTACATAAACATAAAACTACTGCTGAACCAAGAGTTTGCATTCAACTATTTAAAGTGAAAACTTACAAAACCATATATTACCAAAAAATAAAACAAAAATAAAAAGATATAAAAAAAATATAATATAAAAAGGGATAAAAAGATATATTCAAAAATCCTAAACCTAGGCTGAATTGAATCTATACATTTACGTCAATCAAAGCAGGCTTAAAGTGGGCTCCATCCAAAATACTACACCATTGTACCTGGTATGTCTTCCAAGAAGACAAAATAAAATCATTATGTACTGAAAGCTCTAAATATTAATAACCCCAAACCAAAACCTACTCAATTCAGCTAAAGGCTCTTATACCCTTTATTTGTTGGTGTTAGTGTTAATCCCTTCATAATGTTAATCTATTCAGGGCTTTCTTTTTAAGAAGACATTTTATAGAAATTTGTTCATTAAGCCCAGGGCACAAAGATGCTGTAGTACGAATCTGCCACTCCAATTCAGCCTCCTCAAGCCTAAGTTGCCATGCTCCTCCCCTAATACTAGGTTCTATCATTTGCAAGACAATGAACCTAAATCTATGCTCCGGAAATGTCATGACATGTCTTGCAAGGGCATTGGTGCTTGTTGACTTATCAATACTATACTGGTGCTCATAGACCCTTTGTTTAAGTTTACTCTGGGTCTTACCAATATAGAATACTTCGCAGTGGGTGCAAGTTGCACAATAAACTCCTTGGGAGTCACAAGAAAAATGACCCCAAATCTTGTAAGTCTTGTCCCTGATGGTAATACTATTAGTAGTGTTGATAAATTTACATTGAGTACATCTACCATACTTAAAAGTACCCTGTTGACCCTGGGGCACTTTAATTGTTTTCTCAACCAAGTACTTTAAATTAGGGCCCCTTCTATATGTTATGGTTAAACTCAGACCTAGTTTTTTATTAACCTCATTATCCTGTTGTATAATAGTCCAATTCCTGTACATTATTTCCACAATCCTAGCTGCATCCGTGGAAAAAGTAGTCAAAAAGCTTACAAGCTTTTCATTTTTATTGGTTACCGAGGAACCAGAATCTGAGGATATATTCATTAGACCCACATGTACTTGTTTGTCCTGTATTAGGGGCTGAAAGTATCCTGATACTCTTTTACTACACACTTCATGTATAACGATCTATGAGGGATGAAGGGTATGCTCTCCTCAAAAACATACGTTTGAGGAGGGCACATTCGTCCTGAAAATCTTAAAATCTGGACACCATCCTAGCTGCTCTTACTACCTGACCTTTTACAATGGCCTTCTTCTGATGAAAAGGGTGGCAGCTAGTGAAATGCAAGAACATGTTTGAATATGTTGGTTTACGATGTATTACAGACCTAAACTGCCTTTTAACCTTGTCTTTACTTAAGTGGATGTCCAGAAAGTTGATTGCATTTTCTTCTAACTGATAAGTGAAATCCAAAAATGAAGTGGATGTGGACAGTTCCAAAATGAACTGTTCAATTCTGTTCCTCGGACCTTTCCACAAGAACAACATATCATCTTGGTACCTAGTGTACACCAAGCGACATGTTCCCTAAAAGTGGAACAATTAAACAGGAAAGAGGTTTCCCAAAAGGCCAGTACATAATTGGCAAAGCTACTCCAACATGGGGAGCCCATAGCGATACCACTTTTCTGGAGAAACAATTTGTTGGAAAAAAAATATACAATTGTTCTCCAAGACAATTTCCAGGAGTACTTCTATTAGATTAATGTCTTGGTGTTCCATACCTTTGATGAAAAGAAATTCTCTAACCCATTCTATCCCTATAAGATGCGGAATAGATGTATAGAGATCTTTGATGTCAACTGTTAGGAACATATCTTGCTCATTAAACTCCAGATTGTTGACGTTAACCAAAAAATCCCAAGAGTCACGACAAAATTTTGATTCCGATGTAACAAATGGAAGACATACCAGGTACAATGGTGTAGTATTTTGGATGGAGCACGCTGTTACCCTTTTTACCTTTGTTAAGCTTGCTTTGATTGACGTAAATGTATAGATTCAATTCAGCCTAGGTTTAGGATTTTTGAATATATCTTTTTACCCCTTTTATATTATATTTTTTTATATATTTCTTTTTATTTTATTTTTTGGTAATATATGGTTTTGTAAGTTTGCACTTTAAATAGCTGAACGCAAACTCTTGGTTCAGCAGTAGGTTTATGTTTATGTAATTATAAGTTGATCACATGGTCACAAGCATTTAAGTAATTAACATATTAAGTTGTTTTAAACGTATTTAAAAGGACTGGTTGAATATTCAAACTGTGTTTCAATTTTAAACGTTGGTCTGAGGATGCTGTCGTATTTTAGCTGGTGAAAGCACTATCCACTAGAATGCTGGACCTCCTCCGGATGTGCGTTGCCACCAGAAAATGGCCGGTGGAGAATGCCCACTCCCATACCTTCATGGCCTTGCAACAGAGAGGAAAAATCTGCCCCCTTGCTTGTTGATGTATTAGACCACTGACATATTGTCAGTCTGGATAGCACTTGTTCCTGATGGAAGATGGGCGTGGAGAGTCTGCAGCACTACCCTCAGCTCCAGGATGCTGATATGCAATCTGGTCTCATAGGGGGACCACGTACCTTGAACTGTCCTTCGCGAGCAGTGCACCCCCCACCCTAGCTGGAAGGTGTCCATAGTCATCGTGGCCTTCGGGAAATGTGGAAGAAAGGGACGACCCCGGACAATGTCTGTGGAATGAATCCACCTCAGACGGAAGTCCCTGCACACTTGAGAAATTCGGACAGGATGAGTCCACGGAAGATCTAACAATGACCACTGTACTGCCAGGGTCTACTGAAGAATCTGCATGTGAAGGCGCGCTAAGGGTAAGAGACTGAATATGGCCGCCAAGGACCCCAATGCCCTTAGTACCATCTCTGCTGTTGGGAACTGAGCTTGAATAATGCAAAGAATATGTAGCTTTAGAGTGCCCATCCTGTCTGGAGTAAGAAAAACTTTGGTTTGAATTCTGTCTAAGCGCGCCCCAGTAAAGTCTAATGTTTGGACTGGGGCCAGAGACGATTTGTTGAGATTGATGGTAATGCCTAACCTTTGAGCTAGGAGAAGAAAGGAATCCCTTGCTTGAGAAAGTTGATGCCTGGAAGGGGCAGCAAGGAGCCAATCATCCAGTTAAGGGAATACCTGTATGCCCTGGAGTCTCAAGTGAACCACTACTACTGACATCACTTTGGTAAAACATCCTGGGGGCTGTGGTGAGAACAAAGGGAAGTACTCTGAAAGTACAGTTTTGTACCTACCATAAATGTAGATGTCCGAGAGGAATGCATCTGCAGTCTTTACAAATGGGTTGTCCTGTCGTCAGGCAGCCCTTCGGTCGGCCGGATTCCAAAGTCTGGGTCTGGCTTCGGCTGGTGTCGCACTTCACCCGACGTCATTGCGGCAGTTCTTCGGGTATAAAGGCATCAGCCGACGCCATTTTCCTCAGTGTTTCTTGCCCCAGATGCCAGGTGCCCTCTTGGATGGCTAAATTTGGATAAATGCCAAAGTTTCCAAATAGTAGAGAGCAAACACACAAAATAAACATGTATGTACATATATACAAACAAATACACCATAATAGATCCCCCCCAAGCTAGCTGAAGATTGGTAAGTACCCTAGGAGTACCTCAGAGGGGAAGGAGGGTGGGTAATCCTGACTGCAGATGCATTCCTCTCGGACATCTACATTTATGGTAGGTACAAAACTGTACTATGTCCTTCAAGGATGCATCTGCAGTCTTTACAAATGGGTAGAATACCATAGCTAAACTAGGGAGGAGGAAATGAGAATAGATTATGGTGTAGTCAGGATCCCTTGCAAAACAGCAGTGGCAAAACCAGCACGGGATCTAGAGTATAGAGGCAAGTTATAATGCTTGGCAAATGTATGCACGGAGGTCCAAGTAGCAGCCTCTATAATGTCCTTGGTAGCCACTCCTCGTAAGAAAGCTGTGGTAGTGGCTGTAGCCCTTGTGGAGTGAGGCCTGATGTTCTCTGGAGTTTTCTTTCCATGGTAGGAGTAACAAAATCTTATGCAATTTCCTATCCATTTGGAGATTGTCTGTTTAGAAATTGGTTTTCCTTCTTTTCCTGTTGCATATGCTACCAGAAGCTGGTCAGTTTTTCTATTGTTTTTTTGTCCTGTCCAGGTAGTAGCGTAATTGTCTGTGTACATCCAAGGTATGGAAGAGCTTTTCTCCCCTGTTCTGTGGATTGGGGAAGAATGTAGGAAGGTGGATAGCCTGATTTAAAGAGACTCTGGATACCACCTTAGGCATAAATGTAGGATTTGTTCTCATGGACACTCTATCTTGATGGAAGATCAGGAAGGGTTGTACTGCCATTAATGCCTGTAGTTCAGAGACCCTTCTTGCTGAAGTTATTGCCAGCAGGAAAGCAGTCTTCCAGGATAAGTATTGCAATTCTGCTGTAGCTGCTGGTTCGAAAGGAGGTAGAGTTAGTTTTTCTAGCACAAAGTTCAAGTCCCATGCTGGCAATGGAGGTTTCCTGGGAGGTTTTACATTTTTAATTCCTCTCAGAAACTGTCTAAGCAGAGGATGCGAGAAGACAGGAGGATCCAAGCTGTATTGTGCTGAAATAGCTGATGCATGTATCTTGATGGAGGAATAGGACAGGCCTGTATGGAAGAGCTCCGCCAAGTACTCCAGGATGTTGGCTATGTTCACCAGTGTCACATCTTGCCCCTTTGCAGTACTCCAGATGAGATATCTTTTCCATTTTGCTGCATAATTCTTTATTGTTGAAGGTCTACGAGCCTCCAGGATTATGTCTTTAACCCTTTGGGATAAATTTGGGTTAATTGCGGTTATGTAATGTTCCAGGCAGTTAGCTGCAGAGTTTTTAGGTTTGGATGCAGAATGTTGTAGTTGTTCTGTGTCAGCAGTAATGGGATCAGTGGCAGTGTCCATATTTGTTCCCGGGACATGCTCCTCAGCAGTGGATACCAATGTTGTCTTGGCCAGTCTGGGGCTATCAGAATGATCCTCGGACGTTCCTCTTTGATCTTGAGAAGCACCTTGTGCATCAAAGGAAGTGGTGGGAATGCGCATGCTGTCAGGCTTTTCCAACTGAAGGATAGCGCGTCCACCTTCCAAGCAAGTGGGTGGTAAGTCCTTGTGCAGAATTTCTTCAACTGGTGATTGAATGGGGATGCAAACAAGTCTATTTGTGGTAATCCCCATTCTCTTGTGATGGTTTTGAAAATGTCCGGATGCAGCATCCATTCGTGGGCATCTGTTGTAGTTCTGCTTAATATGTCTGCTAGAATGTTTTCCTTCCCTGGTACATAAATTGCCTGTAACTGAATGTTGTAGCTCAGAGCCACATCCCATAGGTCCAGTGCCAGCCGGCATAGAGGGTATGAGTGTGTGCCTCCCTGTTTGTTGATGTACCACATAACTGTGGTGTTGTCTGTCCTTATCATCAACTGGCCTTCTTGGAGAAGAGGTCTGAATGCCTGGATTGCCAATTTTACTGCCATCACTTCTTTTAGATTTATGTGCAGATGCAGCTGGTCTTGAGTCCATAGGCCTTGAATGCACTTGCCCATCATGTGTGCCCCCCATCCGAGGTCTGAGGCATCTGTCGTGATGGTTTGTCTTGGTTGACTTTTGCAGAAGGGCAGCCCTGTGTTAGATTGACAGGCCTGAGCCCACCATAAGAACTCCTGCTTCAGGCATGGGATCATTGGAATTTTGGTTTCTAGGCTGTGCTTGTGCTGAGACCACAAATTCTTTAGGTACCACTGTAGCTTTCTCATATGAAGCCTGGCATGAGGGACCAGTATTATGCAGGATGCCATGAAGCCTAGAGCTTGTAGCACTTTTCTTGCAGTTAGATGGCTCTGCTTTGTTAATGCCAAGAAGTAGAGAGGAAGTTGCTCTTTCTTTTCTGCAGTTAGAAATGCCATTTGTTTTGATGTGTCCAGTTCTGCACCCAGAAAGGTTATTCTTTGGGATGGAATCAGCCTTGACTTTTTTGTATTGACTGTATATCCCATGGCTTGTAGCAGGTAGATGACTCTTTGTAAGTCTTCTGTTAGTTTGTTTTTGTTGTCCGCTTGTATCAGGCAGTCGTCCAGGTAGGGATAGATTTGAATTCCCTGAAGTCTGCAATGAGCGATTACTGATGCCAGGCATTTCGTGAACACTCTGGGCAGTAGATAAGCCAAAGGGCAATGCTGAGAATTGATAATGCTCTGATCCTGCAAGAAATCTGAGGTATCTTCTGCAAATTGGTCTTATGGGGACGTGCAGGTATGCCTCCTTGAGATCTAGAGTTACCAGCCAAGACTCCTTGCCCAGCATGGGAAGAAGCTGCTGTAGGGTCAGCATTTTGAATTTTGGAACAATGAGGAATGTGTTTAAAGCGGACAGGTCTAGAATAGGCCTCCATTTGTTTTCTTTTCTTGGTACCAGGAAGAGCCTGGAGTAAAATCCCTTCCCTTGCTCCATAAATGGTACCTTTTCCACAGCTCACATTCTTAATAATTGAGATATTTGTTTTAGAGCTTCTGCCCTTTGAGAAGGTGGTAGGTTTGGCATTCCTCTCTTTCCTGGTAGTGTATGGAAATGGAACCTGTAACCTTTGTCTATAGTCTGCAAAATCCATTTTTCTCTTGTAATGCAGTGCCAGTTTCTTGAAAATAATGTTAGCTTTCCGCCTAAGGGTACTTCTAGTTGTTCCCTGGTAGGCGGTGCCACCGCCAAGTCACTGTGATTGAGTTGTTGTAGTGGTGGTGGCTGTATCCGTGCCTCGCTGGTTGTTACCCTGCCACTGGCGACCCCTGTAGGCACCCCTGGATTGGTTTCTGCCTCTAGAGCCTATTCCTGCCTCTTTGTGCCTTAGAGGAGTCCGGAAAGGACCAATTCTTGGAGGGCCAATTCCTGCTAAACCTTGGAGGTTGAACTTGTAAGAAATCTTTTACTGTTTGCACAGATTTTGCTTTCTCTTCCATCTTTTTTAGTACCTGTTGTGTGGGGGCACCAAATAAATTGACCTTGTCCATAGGTGCATCCAAAAGCTTAGATTTGACATGGTCTGGTAATGCCTGTTCTTTCAACCATGCATGCCTCCTGATAACTGTGCCAGTCATGGCTGATCTAAAGGAAGCCTCAAGTGCATCATAGCCACATTTTAAAGAATGGTTACTAACCTGCTGTATGTTATGTAACATTTCTTGAACATACTTTTTATCTAAAGATTCTTCAGAGGACAGCTTTTTAGTCAACTGGTCAAGCATAAACTCTTGATATTGAATCATATGAAATTGGCAGTTCAAAGCTCTAGCTGACAAAGTAGCAGAGGTGTAAACTTTTTACCCCATCTCTAAGGACCTGGATTCCCTTTCAGAGGGGAGGGGGTTTTTAGAAGAAGTAGCTGCTACAGCTTTAGGGCCCTGGGAGATAGTCTCTGGATCTGCAAAAGGGGCCTTATATAAGTGGTGATGAGTGTCCGGGACCCTGTAGTACCTATCGGGCTTAGCAGGAGCCGGAGGTAAAGTATCAGGAGCAGTGCAAGCATCATTAAATGCATCATCAACAACAGATAGAACTGGAGGTATAGCTAAAGGCCTATGCTGTGGCAAGTGTAGAAAGGTCCTAAGCCTTTTTCTAGAGTCTGAGAAATCTTGGCCCTGCCACTGAAATTGTTCCCTCATAGCATGCAAGGTTTCCCCAAAGGAAAATTCCTCAGGAGGAGAGGCTGAAGGGATGGATTCCTCAGCATCAGAGTCTTCGTAAGGAGAATAGGAAGCCTCAGGAGGGTCTGTATGTTCTGAGTCATCAGAGGAATCATCTGTGGCTACTGGCTCAGGGGGCTCTGCTCTAGGCCTCTTTTCTGGAGGAGGGAGAGAGGCCCTGACTGGATGAGGCTGGGCTCCACAAATTAAAGAGATGAGATCCTCTGCCAAAGAAAGCATATGGGAGCTGGTGCTGGGCCTGTGAGAGGGGGGCTTGGCAGGCACAGGTTTTGATGCCTTGGCTGCTTTAGCCCTGGCAAAGGCCTTAATAGACATAGCTGGAGGAGGCCTAGCAGCTCCACGTGCAGGGGTAGAAATATCTAGGGGAATGGTGTCTGATAAATCCTGTGAAATCGCAAGAGAAGGTTGAATTTCAGAAGCCGTTTCTACCAAGATAGAAGAGGCCTCGGTAGAAGGCAAGTTATCAGCTGAAGAAAGAACCGCTTGCTCGGTTTCGGCCGAAACCGAGACACTCGTGGTTTGCTTAACCGTGGTTTCGGCCGAAATCGCGGACCGCGAGTGTCGGTCTTTTTCTTTGCGTTTTTTGGTTATTTGCGTAGTCGGAGGATCCGACGGCATAATGTAGGCAAAATCGGAGCAAAAAATCTGTTCAGCAAAGTCCGAGCGACGTCTAAGCGTCCGTCGGTTAAAAGAAGCACAGGCTAGACAAGCTGCTACGTCGTGGTCTGGGCCTAAACAATGTATGCAATAGGAGTGGAAATCTTTATGAGGTATTTGTTTCCCACAAGATAAACAGTTATTAACTTTCTCTGACATCGGCTGAGGCAAGAAAGAGTCCCCAACGGGGGTACTTAGCTTTATAGAAGTCTTCAAGTAGTATTCGGTAGTAGTAATCTCTGGATCTGACCGACCGGCACTTGCGAACAGCTTCTGCTTCGGGCGCCACGCGGCAAGAAAGACTGAGGAAAATGGCGTCGGCTGATGCCTTTATACCCGAAGAACTGACGCAATGACGTCGGGTGAAGTGTGACACCAGCCGAAGCCAGACCCAGACTTTGGAATCCGGCCGACCGAAGGGCTGCCTGACGACAGGACAACCCATTTGCAAAGACTGCAGATGCATCCTTGAAGGACATCTGGTAATGATTAGCTCCTAGCAAGAAGCGGAGAAAACTCCGAGAGCGCCTGTCCATTTCGATATGATAGTACGCATCCTGGAGGTTGATCGAGCACATCCAATTGTTCTCCTGCAGAAGGGCAGGAGAGAATGAAGGGTGACCATCCAGACCTTCATCTTGGCTACTGACAGGTTCAAGGTGGAGAGATCCAAAATGGGTCTTAGGTCCCAGGTTTTCTTTGGCACCAAAAAGAACCTGGAATAAATGCCTGATCTGGAGTGGTCTATGGGGACGGGTTGGATGTCTCGCTTTCTTAGCTGCTTTGCAATTTCCAGTGCTGCATCTTCCTTGTGCACAGGTGGGATTGTCTGGGAGCTGTTTGAGAGGTGGAAGTGACTCTAGAAAGGGGATTCAATAGCCTCTGGATATAATTTGCAACGCCCAACAATCTTTTGTGATGGGCTCCCACTCCGTTAGCTGTAGCAAAAGACGGCCCCTGACTGCCTCCAGAAACCAGCAGCTGGGCAACCCTTCAGGGTTGCTGAGTGGGTCTGTCCGAGAAAGGCTCTCGAGACCTGTAATTTCTCGGAACCCCCTCTGCCTCTAGGATGGCATCTATCAAATCCCCCTCTGCCCCTGGGGGAAGGTGAGTCCTGACTGCCCTGGGGAAAATTCTGAGATTTCTGGAACAATATCTTTTTGGTCCCTCACTGACTCCTAGAGAAGGATCACTGAGGGACAAAGAAGCAGATCCAGACGGCAGACAGCGTTTTCCCGTCCTCCTCACTCTGAACTAATGTGTCACTTACTGACTTCCCAAAAAGGGAGGAACTGTTGTACGCGGCATTGGTAAATGACACCTTAATGGGGTCCAAGAACGGACATGGCCGGAGCCATGCGTGTCGCCTGATGCAATTGCCTGTACCGGTGGCTCTAGCGGCTCCCTTGGTGGCATGGGAGAAGAGATGCATAGATGTATTCACCACAGAATTTAGGGTGGCCACACTTGTGGAAAACACCTTCTTGTCCTCCGCCGACATGGACCCAGAGGTCGAGTAGGCAATCTTCTTCACCAGGTCTCGCTGCAGCCGAATCACATGTGCCATGTAATTCAGCACCCGAACAGAGAAGGTCACTGAAGCATACACCCGCCCCCCAAAATGGTCCACTGTCCCTGACTCCTGGTCAGGAGGGTGGACGGTAGAGCTTTCCTGAATACGCTCTTTCCTAGTGGCAGCTGCCACCATCAAGGCATCAACTGGGGATCCCCTATGCCAGTATGAGCTTTCTGGGGGGGGGGGCTCAAAACCTTGTCCAGGCGTTTGGGAATGTACTCCACCGGGTCCGGTTCCTTCCATGCCCGATAGGTAATGAGATCCACTAATGGATCTGAAGGCGGGGGACATCCAGAAAGTAGAGGGTCCTGCAACAAATGTCTCCAGGAACACCGATTCGTCCAAGGTAGGTTTTTGGACAGACCCCCCCCCCCCCCCATATGCTGGCAAAGGAGTTCCATGACTTCTCCAAAGGAGACATCGCCGGGGGGGGGGTGATTGAGGGGAACCTTCCCCTTCCTCGAAATCATTGTCTTTGGTGAGAGACTCTGGTGGGGAGTCTAAGTGCTTTCATTTGCATATAAGTTTGCGAGGAACCTCTTCTGTGGGGATCTCTGGGTAGGACTCGCAAATATCTTGCTGTGCCCAAGAGGGAGCGTCCTGAGGCAGAGAGACAGCAGGCTGTCCCCTGACATGGCAGAATGGCCGGATCCGAAATAGGAGGAGCCAGGATGGAATCCAAGACAAGATGGTCAAGGGTCTCTACGAATTCGAGAGAACCCTCTCCACCATTTCAAAAGCTGAAGGGGTACAGACATCCTGAGAAAGGAAAATAGGAGGAGACTTCACCCTCTGACACGAAGGGGAGTCATAGCCGAAACTGCAGGCAACGAAAAACTAAGGGGAAGGGTCCAATCTGACAAACTCAGAGCTGACACCAACCCTTCAGATCCGACGTTGAGGCTACGGCTCCGACAGCCTGCTGGATCCAACCACAAGGTTATAGCCGGTGTCGAGGTACAAGATAGCACAGGAGTTGGCCTCTCGACACAGTGTGTCCTCGGATACAAGGGCTCTAAAACCGGAGGTTGGATTGGAGGAGTAATGGGGGTGAAAAATGGCTGCATGCTCCCTGCTCCAGAGGGAGAGGGGTCAGACAAGACTCCCATCTGTTTTCTGGGTGTGGATGAACTTCTACACCATCTCCGCTTAACTAAGGTTCCAGGTGGAACCGGAGGAAGAGGCAACAGACACTGGCCTGGAAGGGCGGTGAGGAGAAGCCTGAGCCAACAACCAGATCTGGGGCTCCTCCGGATCGAGAGAGAACCGAGGGGAATGGAGCTGGGAAGACTCCGGTATCGGAGCCAATGCAATTTCAGCTGGAAGGCCGGCTGAAGCAGAGTGATCTGGGGATCGCTTCTTTGGCCTATCCCTCCTGGGAGACTTGTCTCTAATCCCGGTCCTTTTGGTAGGAGTGCGAGACCCAGAGGCTGGGGAGGAGGCAGGGACAGCAGAGTCTTGAGTCCCGGATGACGAAAAGGGAAGAAGGGCCTTCAAAATAAGTTTGTTTCTCCTCTCTATGAGTGCTCAGGAATTAAACCCGGCACAGATGGAACAGGAGGTTTGAAGATGGGCTTCCCCAAGACAAACTACACACAGACTAACCATCAGCTGGGGAGAACTTATGGCCACACTGTGCACTTTCTGAAGCCAGGTATGGGAGCTTCGGACATGTCCCAACATAGGCCCAGAACACAAACAGTAACACAGACCATGCACACAGAAAAATAGAGGGGAAAGATATATACTTTTTTTTTTTTTTTAACCAACGGTAAAGCACATAGGGGATTTAGAAAGCAGAATAGAGAAGAAAAGAGAAGATTTGACTAAAATACAAGCACTTACCACTACTTTTGCAGCAGAAAGCATGGATCACGATGCGGTCTGAAATTCGGCAAACAAGATCTGAAGGAAGGAAGGAGACAGGAGCATTATGGGTAAGGGGAGGGGCTTTGAGCATGGATCAGATGCTGGATATGCGGACAAGTCGGATCTGGGATGGATCCGGGACCCCACAGGTTTTAGACCAAATGAAGACAACTACTTCAGATTAACAGTTATGAGTGCCACACAATATCTTCATAGGTGAGAAAGATGCACGCACGAATAAATTGTTTAAAGAATCAATGTTTATATTGAAATGTAATACTTTGCCCCTTGGTGGCCTGAATAATAATATTTTGACTGTTTTATATATATATATATATATATATATATATATATATATATATATATATATATATATATATATATATATATATATATATATAGATAGATAAACACACACACACACACACACACACACACACACACACACACACACACGTCTTGTTGATATCTGCACCAGGAGGAATCTTGGCAGTCTTGACATAGTAGCAGCCAGAACCTGGCCTCATGAGGCAGCGAGTAGAGAAGGGGGGGGGGTGATAATGGTGAAATTATCCAGCTGTCACTACCAAAACAAGAAAGGGAAGCAGGGGATGGGATGAAAGCCAAATCTATCTTGCCAAAAATAAACATCGTAGTAAGAAAACACAAGTATATCCAGTACGAAATGGCAGCATATACTCACAAAGTCCATTAATCAGCCAAACAACGTAGTGATAAAAAGTTTCTTCTTTAATCCAAGGTAAAAGTATAAAATGAGTGCTTTCGCGTATGTACCATACGCTTCATCAGATTTCATTAATTTGCTCAAAGAGCTTAGTTTAAATAGTATATACTTTATATCCAATTAAGGTAATTAACTCATTGATTAGTAAAACCTTCAAATTTAAAGTCATAGCTGACTTTTCACACAATGTTATGTGTATAAAAATAGAGTATCACCATAAATCCTAACATCACCATTTTAAACATTCTTAAGTTAATACAACATACCATAAAACCTGTATAAAACAAAGATAAGAGATGTAAATGTGTACAGCTTATCTCTTATACATGTAACCAAGTTAACTTTTGAAAAATAAGAAAAATGACATAGAAAACAAAATTGAGTGTAGGCCACTGTGCTACAGGTCGGACTAAAAACTGATGCATTATATTGTTCATCTATTGAGTTAAAGTGCTATGTGCTCAAATCTTACCAACCTATATGTAAATCTTAGTAACTATAAATATGAATATAAATATATTAAAATTATATATAAAATATATATAAAATATGGATATGTTACATCAACTGTGTAACATAACACCATATATAAAATATAATGAATGATGTGTTACTTTCTATTCTTTAAAGCTGGTTTCAAAGGAACATACTGGTTTAATCCTGGGGGGTAATGTGCTCTCATTTTTAATATCCATTGTAGTTCCTTCTGTTCTAGTATACTTACCAAGTCACCCCCTCTATTGCTATTATTAACAATTTGTAAAACCCTGAATTTAAAACTATGTTTCTCATATTGAATTATATGCTTCGCCAATGCATTGGCTTCATTACTTTTCTTAATATCGTATATGTGATTGTATATTCTTTTTTTGAATTCTCTCTTAGTGAGCCCTATATAAAATGCTGAACAATGTTCACAGGTAGCCAAATAAATAACATTACAAGTATCACATGATGCATAGAATCTAGGTGCAAATGAATAATGCATGGTTGGATGCATATACATTTGTTCTTCTGTAATATATTTACACATATTACAGTGTTTACATGCAAATGTGCCCAAATTCATGTTGGGCTCTATAGCTATTGTTGCCTTCCTAATATGTGTTTTGCATAGTAATCTCTTGAGATTCTTGCTATTTCGATAGGTGAAACTGGGAATTTCACCTACTAGTTTCAACGTTCTATCATCTACTGTTAACACTTGCCAATGATCACCTATAATCTTTTTAATCTTTTTATTATCATTGGTGAATGTAGTTACAAAGTGAACTTTTTCTTGATACTTTGAAAATGTTTTTTTGTTATAACACTGATAACTATTTCCTACTTCTAATATATTCACACTTTCTGTTGTTCTGACCACTTGATTTCTAATTCCTTTAACCAATGCCTTATTGTAACCCCTCTGCAAAAACAAATCTTCCATTTTATCTGCTTGAAGTTTAAGATCCTGATTTTCTTTGCAAATTCTATTCAATCTCATGAATTGGCTTTTTATGATGCCATTGAAAACATACCTCGGATGCATGCTATCAAAGCTGAGCAATGCATTTTCCCAACATTTTTTTCTATATAACGTGGAGACAATTTTCCCATTACTAATTTTTAAATTTAGATCTAAAAAATTCACTTCTGTATAAGATGCCTCCATTGTAAACTTTAGAAAACTAGATGTACTCTCTAAGTGTTTCATGAAGCTTTCAAATTGTTCTAATGTGCCTTCCCAAATGATTAAGATATCATCCACAAATCTGGTGTATAGTAACACTTTTTTGTATAGGTCATTATTAAACAAATGTTCTCTTTCCCAAAAATGGACCACCAGATTTGCATAAGTGTTAGCGCAGGGTGTGCACCAGGAGGAATCTTGGCAGTCTTGACATAGTAGCAGCCAGAACCTGGCCTCATGAGGCAGCGAGTAGAGAAGGGGGGGGGGGTGATAATGGTGAAATTATCCAGCTGTCACTACCAAAACAAGAAAGGGAAGCAGGGGATGGGATGAAAGCCAAATCTATCTTGCCAAAAATAAACATCCTTAAGAACAAATGCGCGAGGAAACTGAACAGACTTCTAACTTCCTTTCAAAACACATTTTTTTGGGAGGCAGAGGGACTCCCTAACAATGGCTCCTTCCTCTTACTAAGGTTATACCCATGCCTAGATTTTTTAGACCACCTTAAGATGGTCTCTATTTACCTTGGGGAACAAATGTTTGCTATGGTGTTTATTTCTTTTTACTGGTAACAGTCATAACGGTCTCTTTAAAAAACTCAGCACAAATACTGCAAGTCTGTTTAAACTGGTTGCCACTCAAACAAGTAAATTCTAAATGTCGTTCCTGTGAAGGCAACTTGTGTCTGCAGGCCTCCCACTTTTTAAACTCAGAAGATTTATCCATAAAAAGAAACAGCAAACAGCAGCATGATTGGCCATAGCCAAAGAGCTGTACAAAGCAATCAAAAACTCATCCTACTTATATGTACTAACTTCTAGAGACCACTGCACCTCTGAAAAAAAAAAAACTCTGAGGGACTGTAATTTTGAACTTGGTTCATTTTAGCACATACATTCTTGTGGCACAGTGGCACAGAGGACAGAGTTGTCGTCTCACAGTAAGAGGTTCCAGAGTTTGATTCTTGGCTGGCGTGCCTTCTGTGCAGCATCTGCATGTCTTCCCTGTGTTTGTGTGAGATTCCTCTAGGTGCTCTAGTTTCCTCTCACATTCCAAAAACATGCAGTAGGTGAAATGGGTACTCTAAATTGGTCATAGGTTCATATGCGTGTAACTAGGCTAATGGCCCTGGAGCCTTTACAAGCCTAGCTCATAGGATTACCCTGGCATCGTGCCATCCGACCTTAATTCCCAGTGCCTCGGTCGAGTAAAGCCACTGGAGTGATCCCTGGGGTGAATTTTCTTTTTCCCATCTACTCATCAAGATTTCTCTTGAACAGGGCCAGTGAGGTGCTCTGCTTTACATGTACAGGAAGTCTATTCAATAGCATGGCAGTCTCTGGGTTATGAACCTGTCCCTCCATCATGTTCTGTTGAGTGTGGTAATGAGGTTGAGGTCTTTGGAGCGTGTGGTGCAGAGGGATTGGGATATCTTTAGATGTAGCATTTCTAACAGAGCTGGGTCAGATATGCCTTTGTAAGTTAAGTAGAGATCGCCTTTAAGTACGCGATATGAGACAAAGAATAGTTGGAGTATTTTTGAGTCTGCCAATACAGGACAAATGTTTAAAGTCTAGGATCCTCTTTGTGAGGTACTTTTGTCTCCAGTTGCTGCAGGTGTTTAGTGATGTACAGACCAATTGGGGCACTGTACTCAATGATTGGCCTAATGAGGGAAGAGTAGAGGGATACAATGGACCTCTTTCTTCCTGGATGCAAAACCTTAGTAATGAGATGTACCACATAGGAGGACTTTCTGACCACAGTGGCAATGTGGTGGTCAAAGGAGAGGTTTCTGTCGACCTGTGTTCCCACATCTCTTATAACGCCTTCTGTGTTCAGTGGACTACCATCGATGAGGTAATTCATGGGAACCATGTTTTTCTCAAAGGGGATGATGACATTTTTTTGGCATTGAGCTTAAGGTCAGGGTTCTGACACCAGTTGTTGGTCTCAGTGAGGCTTTTCTGTAAGATGTCAGCATCACTTGGGGAGTTAATAGCAGCTCCCAACTTGCAATTGTCTGCAAACTTTGTCAGCCAGAGTCCCTTCGTGTTGGCCTGGACTTCAGAGAAGGAGATACCAAACAGGAGATGACCCAGGACCGAACTCTGTGGGACTCCACTCCTGACTGGTCGGCAGTCTGACTTGGAGTCAGCTGCTTTCACACTGTTGGTTCTACCGGTGAGCCACCTACTGATACAGAAGTTGATGCCTAGCTTAGTTAGTTTTTCTCTGATTCCTGAGTGGGGAATGGTATCAAATGCCTTGGCCAGATCAAAGTAGGCTGTATGAACCACCTTGCCTTCATCCACAACTCTGGTGACTGACTCAAAGAAGTCAACAGAGTTGAGCAGGCAGGTGTGAGTGTGTGCGAGTGTGTGGTGTGGAATAACTACAGTAGCAGAGCTAGCCACCTGGTGGTGCAATCTTTGGGTCTATATGAATGTCAATGTTGAAGTGACATCCCATTCTCAGGAGCAAAAAAGTACAGTGTACACTTACCATAAATGTAGACATTCAAGTGTATTCACTGTTGCAGTCATCACATTTGGGTTATCTGCTTGCAGTAGCCCTCAGTCGGCCTGATTAACAAAGTCTTGGGTCCTGTGTCAGTTGCTGTCTCATCTTCCATGACGTCAGGTAGTCAGGGGTATAAAGTATGCAGCTGACGCCATTACATCAGTTTTTCTTGCCCCACATGTCAGCTGCCCCCATAATGGGAAGCAATTATATATACAAGGTTACACCGCCAACAAAAAAGCAAATACACCAAAAAGCTTTAAACACAGTAAGCAAGAATAGAAGTATAGCCAATAGAAGTCAGGGGGCTGGAGGAAGGATAAAGTACAGTTATGCACACTTACCATAAACGTAGATGTTCGAGTGTATTCAATGTTGCAGTCATTACATTTGGGTAATCAGCTGGCAGGCTGCCCTCAGTCAGGCTGATTAACAAAGTCTTGGGTCCTGCGTCGGTTGCTATCCCCTTCCTCCATGACGTCAGGTCGTCAGGGGTATAAAACATGCAGCCGACGCATTACATCAGTTTTTCTTGCCCCAGATGTCAGATGCCCCCCAAACGGGGAGACAAACATTAAAGTAATTTAATAACACAAAAATATATACCTCCAAACAAAAGCAAATACACCAAAAAGACTTTTAAGCATAGTAAAGGAAAGTAGAGGTATAGTAAGAGAAAAACAGGGGGTTGGAGGGAGGGTTAACAAGACTGCAACAGTGAATACACTCAACATCTACATTTATGTTAAGTGTATACAACTGTACTATGTTCTCCGTATTTCACTGTTGCAATCATTACATTTGGGTAGATTCCCAAAGCTATGGTTGGGAGGATGGATTTATACAGTATTAGGACCAGCTATAAAGCCCTGCAGGACTGCAGTGGCAAAGCCAGCTCTGGATTTAGAGAAGGGTAAATGACAATGTTTGGTGAACGTATGAACTGAGGTCCAGGTAGCAGCTTCGAGAATGTCTCTGGTAGGAACACTTCTGAGAAAGGCTGTAGAAGTATATGTAGCCCTGGTGGAATGAGATCTGATCCCCTGGGGGGTAGTTTTACCATGGTGCATATAGCAGAAACAAATACAATGGCTTATCCATTTGGAAATACTCTGCTTTGAAATAGCCTTTCCCACTGCCCTTGCAGCAAATGCCACCAGTAGTAGTTCAGATTTTCTTAGAGATTTTGTCCTGTTTAAGTAAAATCTAAGTTGTCTATGTACATCCAATGAATGCAGAATCCGCTCCCCCTTGTTCTGCGGATTGGGAAAGAAAGTTAGCAAATGAATGGACTGATTAAGAGCCACACTGGATACCACCTTACGCATGAAGGATGGATTGGTCCTGAGAGACACCCTGTCCGCATGAAAAATAATGAAAGGCTCCACTGCCATAATTGCCTGTAATTCGGAAATCCTTCTAGCTGAAGTGACTGCTAAAAGGAAAGCTGTTTTCCAGGAGAGAAATTTTAAGTCTGCAGTAGCAGCTGGCTCGAAAGGAGGTAGAGTGAGTTTTTCCAATAAAAAAATGAGGTCCCAGGCAGTGGTTGGAGCTCTCCTGAGTGGTCCTAAGTTTTTGGCCCCACTGAGATACTGCTTTAGCAAAGGATGAGAGAAGAGGGGAGGTTCTGTGTTGTAATGAGCTGAAATGGCTGAGGCATGGATTTTTATGGAAGAAAAGGACAGGCCCTTGTGAAGCATCTCAGTTAAGTATTGTAAAATCTGAGGAATATTGGGCAATGCTGTGCTTATCCCTTGTGACTGATTCCAGGAACAGAATCTTTTCCATTTGTCAGCATAAGATTTTCTAGCACTAGGCCTTCTTGCCTCCAAAATGACATCCATCACAGGTTTGCTGAGGGATGCTAAGGGTGAATTTAGGTGATTAACCACGCTGCAAGATTCAAAGTTTGGAGCTGAGTGTGCAGAAAGTACAGTTTTGTACCTACCATAAATGTAGATGTCTGATAGGTATGCATCTGCAGTCATAACATATGGGTTGTCCTGCCTCAGTCAGCCCTTCGGTCGGCCGGATTCCAAAGTCTGGGTCTGGCCTCGGCTGATGTCGCACTTTCCCCAACGTCAGAGCGTCTGGGGTATAAAAGCATCAGCAGACGCCATCTTCCTCAGTGTTTCTTGCCCCAGATGCCAGGTGCCCTCTAGGAAGGCTAAATTTGGAGAAATGCAATAAATTCCAAACATTTTCAAAAATATATACATATATATACAAACAAATACACCATAATAGATCCCCCAGCTAGCTAATAGAGGGGTAAGTACCCTAGGAATACCAGAGGGGAAGGAGGGAGGGTAAACCTGACTGCAGATGCATACCTATCGGACATCTACATTTCTGGTAGGTACAAAACTGTACTATGTCCTTCAAGGATGCATCTGCAGTCATAACATATGGGTAGAATACCATAGCCAATCTGGGGGTGGAGGTACTAAGAAAATGATGGTGTGGTTAAGAGACCCTGCAGGACTGCTGTAGCAAAACCTGCTCTGGATCTGGAGTATAAGGGTAAATTGTAATGCTTGGCAAAAGTATGCACAGAGCTCCATGTAGCAGCTTCTAAAATGTCCTTGGTAGCCACCCCTCTTAGGAAGGCTGTAGTGGTGGCTGTGGCTCTCGTGGAATGAGGCCTAATAGTCTCAGGAACAGTCTTTCCATGAAAGGAGTAGCAAAAGCAAATGCAATTTCCTATCCATTTTGAGATTGTCTGTTTGGAAATTGCTTTTCCTTGCATCCCAGCAGCATATGCTACAAACAGTTGGTCAGTCTTTCTGTAACTTTTAGTTCTGTCCAAATAGTAGCGTAATTGTCTGTGGATATCCAGTGTGTGTGTAGAAGTTTCTCCCCTTTATTTTGTGGATTTGGGAAGAATGTAGGCAAATGAATTGCTTGGTTCAAGGATACTCTAGATACCACCTTTGGCATAAAGGTTGGGTTGGTTCTTAATGAAACTCTGTCCTGATGAAAAATAAGAAATGGCTGCACTGCCATTAAAGCTTGTAACTCAAGATACTCTTCTTGCTGAAGTTATGGCCAGAAGGAATGCAGTTTTCCAGGATAGAAACTGTGGATCTGCCGATGCTGCTGGTTCAAATGGAGGAAGTGTTAGTTTTTCCAGCACAAAGTTAAGGTCCCAAGTAGGTAAAGGTGGTCTCCTTGGAGGATTGATGTTTTTGATTCCTCTGAGAAATTGTCTTAAGAGAGGATGCGAGTAGACAGGAGGATTTACATTGTATTCCGCTGAAATTGCTGAGGCATGTATTTTAATGGAAGAATAAGACAGGCCATTGTGGAACAATTCTGCTAAGTATTCCAGTATATGTGACATGTTCATCACTGTCACATCGAGGCTTTTTGTTGTGTTCCAAATGAGAAATCTTTTCCATTTTGCTGAGTATGCCTTCCTTATGGAAGGGCGGCGAGCTTCCATAATAATGTTCTTTACCCTCTGGGATAAGCTGTCCTGGGAAGGAGTCATGGTATTCTTCAGGCAGTTAGCTGCAAGGTCTTTAGGTTGGGATGCAGGATCTTGTAATTGTTCTGCATCAGTAGAAGAGGCCACGGTTTCGTCTGTGATAAGCTCTTCAACAGTGGGTACCAATGCTGCCCTGGCCAGTCTGGAGCAATCAGAATCACTTTTGGCTGTTCTGCCTTGATCTTCAGTAAAACCTTGGACATTAATGGTATTGGTGGGAAGGCATAGACATTTAGGGCTTTCTAGCTGAAGGAGAGAGAGTCCACCTTCCATGCTTGTGGATGGTATGTCCTTGTGCAAAAAAATTTCAGTTGATTGTGGGGTGAGGCGAAAAGATCTATCTAGGGCCTTCCCCATGCCTGTGTTATGAGTAAGAAGATGTCTGGGTGCAGCATCCATTCGTGTGCATCCATGGTAGTTCTGCTTAAGCTGTCTGCCAGATTATTGTCTTTCCCTGGCACGAACTGGGCCTGCAGTTGTATATTGAGTTTCAAACAAAGATCCCATAGATTCATAGCCAGTCTACATAGAGGGTAGGAGTGCGTGCCTCCTTGTTTGTTTATGTACAACATAACTGTGGTGTTGTCTGTCCTTATTAGCAGATGGCCTTGATGAAGGAAAGGTTTGAAAGCCTCGATTGCATGCATCACTGCCAGCATTTCCTTTTGGTTTATGTGCATTTGCAGCTGCCCTTGAGACCATAGCCCTTGGATACATTTGTCCTCCATGTGTGCTCCCCAACCTCGGTCTGAAGCGTCTGTGGTGATGGTTTGATTTGCTTTTGGTTTGATGAAGGGCAACCCTCTGTTGGTCTGGCAGGCTTGAGCCCACCACAGGAATCCCTTTTGAAGGCAAGGTATGATTGGAATCAGAGTTTCTAAACTGTGACTGTGCTGAGTCCATACACTCCTTAGGTACCATTGCAATCTTCTCATATGTAGCCTGGCTTGTGGAATTAGTATTATGCAGGATGCCATGAAACCCAGGGCCTGCAGGATTTTCCTTGCAGTTAGCTGAGTTTGTCTTGTCAGATTCTTGAAGTAATCTGGGAGTTGTTTCTGTTTTTCTTCTGTGAGAAAGGCCATTTGGGTGGTTGTATCCAGATCTGCACCCAAAAAGGTTATCCTTTGGGATGGCACAAGTCTTGATTTTTGGATGTTGACTGTGCATCCCAAGGCCTGTAATAGCTGGATGGCATAGTCCAAGTCCTTTAATAGTTTTGTGCTGCTGTCCGCTTGTATCAGGCAGTCATCCAGACATGGGTAGATTTGAATCCCCTGAAGTCTGCAGTGTGCAATTACTGATGTCAGGCATTTCGTGAATACTCTGGGCGCAGTAGATAAGCCAAAGGGCAATGCTGAGAATTGATAATGCTCTGATCCTGAAAGAAATCTGAGGTGTCTTCTGCAACTTTGTCGAATGGGGACATGCAGGTATGCCTCCTTGAGATCTAGAGTCACCAGCCAAGACTCCTTGCCCAGCATGGGAAGACGCTGCTGTAGGGTCAGCATCTTGAATTTCGGCACAATGAGGTAAGTGTTCAGTGCGGACAGATCTAGAATAGGCCTCCATTGATTTTCTTTCCTTGGAACAAGGAATAACCTTGAATAAAAACATTGGCCTTGTTCTGCAGGAGAAACCTTCTGTATGGCTTTCATTTGTAGTAATTTGTTGATCTGCTTCAAGGCCTCCGCCCTCTGATTTGGTGGCAGGTCTGGTATTCCTTTTCTTTTTGGCAATGTGTGGAAATGGAACCTGTAACCTTTGTCTATTATTTGCAGTGTCCATGAGTCCCTTGTAATGTGATGCCAATTTTCTGAAAATAAAGAAAGCTTTCCGCCCAATGGTGCTTCTAATTGAGCCCTGGTTGGCGGAGTCAAAAATAAGTCATTGTGTTTGTCCTGGTGTAGCAGTTGTTGTTGCTGTTCCTGCACTACCTCTCTGGTTGGGTGGCTGCCACTGACAGCCTCTGTAGTGGCCTCTAGCTTGCCCTCTACCTCTGGTACGCCTGTTCCTGCCTCTCTGTGATCCGTCCGAGTCTGGAAAGGACCAATTCTTAGAAGGCCAATTTCTGCTGAATCTCGGTGGTTGCACCTGCAGAAAGTCCTTGACTGTTTGCACAGATTTTGCCTTTTCTTCAAACTTCTTTAAGACCTCCTGGGCCGTGGAACCAAATAATTTTTGTTTTTCTATTGGAGCATCCAGGAGCTTAGCTTTAACATGGTCCGGTAGAGGTTGCTCCTTCAACCAGGCATGCCTTCGTATAACTGCCCCTGTCATTGCTGACCTACATGAAGCTTCCAGTGCATCATAGCCACATTGCAAAAAATGGTTGCTAACCTGCTGTGAGTTATGTACCAGATCCTGAAGAGATTTACGGTCAAGGGGCTCAGAGGAGGAAAGTTTCTTATACAATTCATCTAACAAATACTCTTGGTACTGAATCATATGAAATTGACAATTTAATGCCCTCATAGAAAGAGTTGCAGAAGTATAAACTTTCTTTCCCCATCGCTCTAAAGCTCTAGATTCCCTTTCAGAAGGTAAAGGATTTTTAGCAGAGGCAGCTGCAACCCCTTTTGGGCCCTGTGAAATGGTTTCTGGGTCTGCAGTGTGGGCCTTGAACAGGTGAAAATGAGAGTCCGGGACCCTGTAGTACCTATCAGGTTTGGCAGGAACCGGAGGGAGAGAATCAGGGGCTGTACTAGCATCAGAGTACACATCATCAATAACATTCAAAACAGGAGGTATAGCCAAAGGCCTATGCTGAGGTAAATGTAAAAAGGTCCTCAATCTTTCTGGAATCAGAAAATTCCTGGCCCTGCCACTGGAAATGTTCTCTCATAGAATGCAGTGTCTCACCAAAAGAAAATTCTTCAGGAGGGGAGGACGAAGGAATAGATTTCTTCAGCATCAGAATCCTCGTAAGCTGAATAAGCCTCCTGCTGGTGTTCTGACAACACAGATTCATCTGTAGACTCATCAGAAGAGTGGGGGTCAGAGGGCTCAACCCTGGGCCTTTTGTCTGGAGATGGAAGAGAGCCCCCGTCCGGTGAGGTTGAGAACCTCTAATTAAGGAGATAAGATCCTCTGCTAGGCTGAGAATTTGAGTGCTGGTAGAAGGCCTTTGAGAAGTAGCCTTGGGAGGCAAAGCTTTGGCAAGTTTGGCAGCTTTAGCCCTAGAGAAGGCCTTAATGGACATGGATGCAGGGGGCCTGGCTGCACCACGTGCAGGGGTGGACTTGTCTAAAGGAATGGTGTCGGACATGTCTTGGACACCGGTTTCCGTAGGTAGTTCAATAACCGACTCGGCCGGTGCCTCAGAGGCCGAGGTAGTCGGTTGTAAGGTTTCGGCAACAGGAAGCACCGAGGACTCTGTTTCAGCCGAAACCGAGACACTCGCGGTAGGCCTGACCGAGGTTTCAGCCGAAACCGTGGGCCGCGAGGGTCGGTCCTTGTCCTTCCGTTTTTTAACTGCATGAGAAGTCGGAGTCTCCGACGGCATTATATACGCAAAGTTAGTCCCAAAATATTCCTCTGCAAACTCCGACAGACGCCTAAGCGTTCGTCGGTTGAAGGAAGCACAGGCAGAGCAGGCTGAGACGTCGTGGTCTGGGCCTAAGCAAGGGAGACAGTAAGAGTGGAAATCCTTATGAGGTATTTGTTTCCCACAAGTTAAACAATTATTTACTTTATCTGACATCGGCTGAGGCAAGAAAGAGTCCCCAACGGGGTACTTAGCTTTTTCGAAGTCTTCGGTAGCCGAATCAAAGGAGCTGGCCGACCGGCACTTGCGAACTGCTTCTGCTTCGGGCACCGCGCGGCAAGAAAGACTGAGGAAGATGGCGTCGGCTGATGCTTTTATACCCCAGATGCTCTGACGTCGGGGAAAGTGCGACATCAGCCGAGGCCAGACCCAGACTTTGGAATCCGGCCGACCGAAGGGCTGCCTGAGGCAGGACAACCCATATGTTATGACTGCAGATGCATCCTTGAAGGACATTTTGGTTGTTCTGCTGAGACAGTAAGTAAAGTGTCTGAGGCAGTTACCACGGTGGAAGGTGTGAAACGTTGCGCAGGAGTGGGTACCAGTGCTGGCGAAGCCAGTCTGAAGCAATCAAAATAATTTTTGGTTTGTCCTGTTTGACTTTTAGAACTTTGGAGAGCAGAGGCAGAGAGAGAACAGCATAGACTGATAAGTTTTTCCAGCTGAATAACAGAGCATCCACTTTCCAGGCTTTTTAGTGATGAGTTCTTGTGCAGAATTTGTCCAACTGATAGTTCTGGGGAGAGGCAAAAAGATCTATGACTGGACTCCCCCATTTGCGTGTCAGCATGTTGAAAATCAGTGGTTCCAGTTTCCATTCGTGTGGGTCCATGAGATTTCTGCTTAGTTCATCTGCCAGAGTATTTAGCTTTCCTGGCAGGAATTGAGCTTGTAGCTGTATTTGATAGGTCAAGGCCGTGTTCCACAATGCCATGGCTAGTCTGCAAAGGAGGTAGGAGTGTGTACCCCCCCTTGTTTATGTACCACATAACTGTGGTGATGTCTGTCTATCATTAATTGTCCTGGATGAAGGTAGTCCTTGAAGGCTGTCAGTGCATTCTGTACAGCTAGCACCTCTTTTTGATTGATATGAAGGTGCATTTGATTCGGGCTCCATTTGCCCTGAATGCACTTCCCTGCCAGATAACCCTCCCAAGCATAGTCTGATGCGTCTGTAGTTAGGGTTTGGGAGGCAGGGGGTGGAAAGAATGGGAGTCCCTTGTTTTGGTAGCAGGCCTCTGCCCACCATAGGAACTCTAGTTGCAGGCAAGGTATGATAGAAATCATTGTTTCCAGGCTGTGACAATGTTGACTCCATAAACTTTGCAAGTACCACTGAAGTTTCCTCATATGCAGTCTTGCATATAGAATTAGAAGAATGCAGGAGGCCATGAACCTCAAAGGCTTGCAGATAGGGTTTTTGTGGCCACCTGTTTGAAGTAAGTTACCAAATGAATTTGCTTTTCTGGCATAAGGTAAGCCATTTGGGCAATTGTATTCAAGCTTGCACCCAGGAATGTAAGTTTTTGAGAGGGTACCAGTTGTGATTTCTTTTTGTTTATGGTGTACCCTAGACAAGATAGAACCCTTTTTACAAACGCCAGATGTTTTAGAAGAGTCTCCTTGTTTTCTGCCTGAATTAGACAATTGTCCCGGTATGGATATATTTGAATATTTCTTTGTCTGCAAAATGCAATTACTGGAGCCAGGCACTTTGTGAAGACTCTGGGTGCAGTAGATAAGCCAAAGGGCAGTGCGGAGAACTGGTAATGCAAGTAGCCTGCTTTGAAGCGGAGGTATCTTCTGCAAGATTCCCTGATTGGGATATGCAGGTAAGCCTCTTTTAAGTCTAGAGTTACCAACCAGGGATCTTTGCCTAGCATAGGAAGTAACTTCTGAAGAGTCAGCATCTTGAATTTTGAAATGTCCAGGAATGTGTTTAGAGTAGATAAGTCCAGAATGGGGCGCCATGATTTGTCTTTTCTGGGTAGCAGGAAAAGTCTTGAATATAAACCTTGCCCCTTTTCCTCTTCTGGTACTGGCTGAATAGCCCCCATGTTCATGAGGGACAGTGCTTGTTTCTGGGCCTCTGCCCACTGATTTGGGGGCAGGACTGGCTATTCGTTTGGGATTGGCAACATGTGGAAATGAAATCTGCATCCCTGGGATACTATATTTAAAACCTATTTGCCCTGGGTTATAAGTTGCCAGTTTATTGCATGAAGTGCCAGTTTCCCCCCCAAAGGGGCCGCTGAAAGCTAAGTGTTTGATAAGTGTAAAGGGAAGTCACTGAGACTGGTTACCATAGGGAGGTGCCTAGTTGTTTCCAGATTTGGAGGAGGAGGCACCCCATTGTTTTGTTCTAAAAGTCCCTCGTGACTGAAATCTGGAACCTTTGGAATGTCTGGATTTGACTTGAGTGGCTCTCGGAGGAACTGGAAAGGACCAGTTCTTAGTAAGCCAGTGTCTACTAAATCTTGGAGGTTGCACTTGTAAGAAATCTTTCACAGTTTGCATAGATTCAGCCTCATCTTCCATCTTTTTAAAAACTTTGTAAAGGAGCATCCGACAATTTTGCTTTAACATGATCAGGTAGAGTTTGCTCTTTGAGCCAAGCATGCCTTCTTAGCAAAGACCCAATTACAGCAGCCCTGCAAGAGGCCTGCAAAGAAACAAACCACATTGCAAAGTATGTTTTCCAACTTGTTGAGCTGAATGCAATAAATCCTGTAAATCTTTACTTTCCATACAGTCAGAAATTAACATAATTTTCTGTTTAAGCAGTCCCATGATATGCTGTTGATATTTAAGCATATGAAATTGACAGTTTAAAGCCTTGATTGCCAAGGTTGCAGAAGTGTAAACCTTCCTACCCAATCTATTCAGCGCCCAGGAATCTCTATCAGAAGGGGTAGGATTTTTAGCAGTAGAGGCCTTAATGCCCTTGGGACCCTGAGAAATGGTTTCAGGATCTGCAGTAGGATTTTTTTAAAGGAATTTGTGGGAGTCAGGAACCCTCTAGTATCTGTCTGGCTTACAAGGAGCCGGAGGCAGAGAATCAGGAGCCATACTAAATTCTGAAAAAACATCACAACTATGTCTAGAACAGGAGGTAGAGCCAAAAGCCTATGTTGAGGAAGAAGAAAAACCCCAAGTCTCTTTTTAGATTCAGAGAAATCCTGACTTTCCCAGTGGAAATGTCCCCTTAAGGTATGTAAAGTTTCCCCAAAAGAAAAATCCTCAGTGGGAGAAGCGGAAGGAATGGAATCTTCTGCATCTGAGTCCTCATAAGTAGGTATAGACAAATCCTGTTCATTAGAAGAGTCAGAAGAAATAGAATCCTGTTCAGAAGATTCATAATCAATGTCTTGCCTAGGCCTCTTAGAAGGTGGGGGTTGGCTACCCCTGATCAAAGTAATTAAATCTTCAGCCATTTTGATCATTTGTTTTTTAGGCATAGGGGCCTGCGCACACGGCCCAGGCATCGGTTTTTTAGACAGACTTAGATTTTGGCCTTAGTTTTGAAGACGGCGATGGTCTAATATTCAAATCTGTAGGCCTGAAAACATCCTCAGAAGCCAGTGCCTGCACAGCGGCTCCGGACTCATTTAAGGTAGAGACATCTGCGGGTTCCATAATTGAAGCATGTCGCAGCATACCAGACTCCGAATGGGTCTCAGTAGAGGCCTGCGAATCAGAAGTAGCGGGTATCAGGGGCTGCGAAAGCACCTCACTGACTACCGACAAACTGGCGACTGGCTTAGGAGAAGCATCATAGTCAGTTTTGGACCTCGATGGCCTGTCTGTCCTTTTCTTTGCATTTTTTTAAGTATTCCGGTAGTCGGATTGCTAACAGACAACATTTCTGGATAATTAAAGCGTGAGCCAAAATATTTATAAGCAAAAATGTACAGACGTTTAATAGTAAGTTGATTAAAATTAGCACAAAACCAACAGCAAGGTATGCTGTGGTCAGGGTATAGGCAAGGAATACACTACAAATGAAAATCCTTATGAGGTATTTGCTTCCCACATGTAATGCAATTAACTTTTACTGACATCGGTAAGGAGCAAGGAAAAGTTTCCCCAACGGGGTACTTAGCTTTTTAGTTGAAGACTTCGGTTCTGAAACTCGAAAACGTAAATTTCAGGAGTCGGACGACCGGCACTTGGGAACTTTTCTGCTTCGGGCACCACGTGCCAAGAAAGACTGATGTAATGGCGTCGGCTGCATGTTTTATACCCCTGATGACCTGACGTCATGGAAGAAGGGACAGCAACCGATGCAGGACCCACGATTTTGTTAATCAGGCCGAATGAGGGCAACCTGCCAGCAGATTACCAAAATGTAATGACTGCAACAGTGAAACACGAAGTACAGTACAGTTTTGCACCTACCATAAATGTAGATATCCGATAGGAATGCATCTGCAGTCCTTACAAATGGGTTGTCCTGTCGTCAGGCAGCCCTTCGGTCGGCCGGATTCCAAAGTCTGGGTCTGGCCTCGGCTGGTGTCACACTTCACCGGACGTCATAGCTGCAGTTTTTCGGGTATAAAGGCATCAGCCGACGCCATTTCCCTCAGTGTTTCTTGCCCCAGATGCCAGGTGCCCTCTTGGAAGGCTAAATTTGGATAAATGCCAATGTTTCCAAATAATAGAGAGCAAACACAAAAAATAAGCATGTATGTACATATATACAAACAAATACACCATAATAGATCCCCCCCCAGCTAGCCATAAGTTGGGCAAATACCCTAGGAGTACCACAGAGGGGAAGGCGGGTAATCCTGACTGCAGATGCATTCCTATCGGACATCTACATTTATGGTAGGTACAAAACTGTACTATGTCCTTCAAGGATGCATCTGCAGTCCTTACAAATGGGTAGAATACCATAGCCAAACTAGGGGAGGAGGAAAGAAGAGATTATGGTGTAGTTAGGATCCCTTGCAAAACAGCAGTGGCAAAACCTGCTCGGGATCTAGAGTATAAAGGTAAATTATAATGCTTGGCAAATGTATGCACGGAGGTCCAAGTAGCAGCCTCTATAATGTCTTTGGTAGCCACTCCTCGTAAGAAAGCTGGGGTAGTGGCTGTTGCCCTTGTACAGTGAGGTCTGATGTTCTCTGGAGTTTTCTTTCCAATGATAGGAGTAACAAAATCTAATGCAATTTCCTATCCACTTGGAGATTGTCTGTTTTGAAATTGCTTTTCCTTCCCTTCCTGTTGCATATGCTACCAGTAGCTGGTCAGCTGTTCTATTGACCTTGGTCCTGTCCGGGTAGTAGCGTAGCTGTCTATGTACATCCAAGGTATGCAACAGTCTTTCTCCCCTGTTCTGTGGGTTGGGGAAGAATGTAGGTAGGTGGATAGCCTGATTTAAAGACACTCTGGATACCACCTTAGGCATAAATGTAGGATTTGTTCTCATGGGGACACTATCTTGATGGAAGATCAGGAAGGGTTGCACTGCCATTAATGCCTGTAGTTCAGATACCCTTCTTGCTGAAGTGATTGCCAGCAGGAAAGCAGTTTTCCATGATAAGTATTGTAAGTCTGCTGTTGCTGCTGGTTCGAAAGAAGGAAGTGTCAATTTTTCTAGTACAAAGTTCAAGTCCCATGCTGGCAATGGTGGTTTCCTAGGAGGTTTTACATTTTTAATTCCTCTCAGAAACTGTCTGAGCAGAGGATGTGAGAAGACAGGAGGATCCACTCTGTATTCTGCCGAAATAGCTGATGCATGTATCTTGATGGAAGAATAGGACAGGCCTGTGTGGAAGAGCTCTGCCAAGTATTCCAGGATGTTGGCTATGTTTACCAGAGACACATCTTCGCCCTTTGCAGTACTCCAAATGAGATATCTTTTCCATTTTGCTGCATAATTTTTTCTTGTTGAGGGTCTGCGAGCCTCAAGGATAATGTCTTTAACCCTTTGGGATAAATTTGGGTTAATTGATCTTATGTAATGTTCCAGGCAGTCAGCTGCAGAGTTTTCAGGTTTGGATGCAGGATGTTGTAGTTCTGTGTTAACAGCAGTGGAACTAGGGGTAGTGCCCATATTTGTTCCAGAGACATGCTCCTTAGTAATGGGTACCAATGTTGCCTTGGCCAGTCTGGAGCTATCAGAATGATCCTTGGACAGTCCTCTTTGATTTTCAATAGCACTTTGTGCATCAAAGGAAGTGGTGGGAATGCATATGCTGTCAGGTTTTTCCAATAGGGAGTCCACCTTCCAAGCAAGTGGGTGGTACATCCTTGTGCAGAATTTCTTTAGCTGGCGATTGCGTGGAGATGCAAATAAGTCTATTTCTGGCAGTCCCCATTTCTTTGTAATGGCTTTGAAGATGTCCGGATGCAGCATCCATTCGTGGGCATCCGTGGAAGTCCTGCTTAGTATGTCTGCTAGAATGTTTTCTTTTCCTGGTACAAAAATTGCTTGTAACTGAATGTTGTAGCTCAGAGCCACATTCCATAGGTCCAGTGCCATCCGGCATAGAGGGTATGAATGTGTGCCTCCCTGTTTGTTGATGTACCACATAACTGTGGTGTTGTCTGTCCTTATCATCAATTGACCTTCTCGGAGAAATGGTCTGAATGTCTGGATTGCCATTTTTACTAGCGAGCATCAGCAGGATTCAAATCAAAAAAGATTTTATTGTATATAAATGTAGGAATGAAAAATCACCCTACACACATCAAACCGGTTTCGGCTCCCAGGAGCCTTCTTCAGTGACATACAAAAAATGCAAATGAAAATCAAAGTATCAAAATGCAGCCATATAAATACAGATGGGCTATCCATTTTAACCAATCACAGCACCACATAAATAATCATTGTTACAATTGATCATTAAGGCCAGGTGGAAACAAAGCTCCAAGTTTTATAATCCATTTTCTTTCCTTGGAGCTTAGTAATTCAAGCCAGTGCTGTTTATTCAAACATCTCCCCTTGATACAATCAATAGTGGCAAATTTAAAAGAAGCTGAGGCATGTTTTAGGCAATGTTTATATAATGCATTGTTAATACGTTTATTTTTAATGTCACTCAAATGCTCACAAATTCTAAGCCGGAAAGGCCTGGAGGTCTTCCCGACATAGAAAGCAGAGCAATTACAGGTCACCAAATAGATGACCCACTCAGTGTTACAATTGCCCCAAAAGTTAATATCGAAGACAACAGACGTGTTTTTGCTACTAAATTCATTGGTGCGTAAAACACGAACACAAAAAGAACAATGTCCACAAGGCATGCATCCAACAATAGGTTTACCCATAAGCGACAACTGGGTAGAAGTAGAGAAATCAGGACCAACTCTTTTATAATGACTAAATTTGGAACCCATAGTCTGTCCCCTTCTGAATGAAAAGTAACATGTATCAGGAAGTAAAAGATTAAGTTTGTGATCAGCTTTAAGAACATTCCAATGTCTGTGTATAATATTTTTAAAACCCTGTGTGTTGCGTCCATATGTGGTCACCAAACGCAAGGGTTGTGGCCTTTTGTTGTTTTCCTTATCTCTATATAATAATAGATCATCCCTGTTGATATTAAACACAGATCTTTTGGCTAAATAAACTGTACCTGGGCGATACCCCCTCCTAATAAATCTCTGTGTCAAATCCTCCTGGGCATCAGAAAAGGATTGCTGGCTAGAACAGATTCTCCTGGCTCTGAGAAATTGTGATTTGGGTATATTCTGGATGACATGTTGTGGGTGGAAGCTGGTAGCATGTAACAATGAATTAAATTCTGGGAATTTCCTGAACATCCTAGTTGATAAGGTATTATCCTCATTTCTATTGATTTCTACATCAAGAAATACCATCCTGTTCCTATGATAAGTCAACTTACATTCATTTATACCCCATTTATTCATTTTTTTGTTTATGGTTGGTATAGGCAAGCTGCAAGTTTTATTTCTTAACTTTGTTTGAATTGCATTGTGTGTTAGCGTCTGATCATACAGCTTGTCCAAGAGCTTAAACTTATAGGCTCATTCAGCATATATAGTGGTTTTTGGACAATATTCAAACGGTTAATTGTTATAGTATATTGGATATTGTCAATGAAGTTTCATGTATTGTCAAAACGGAATTTAAATAATATCTATGATTGTTGAGGGCGCAGTTGCATGGCTATATATTGTTTTGCATATTTGAGCCCATAATTATAGGTTATATGTCATATATATAAGCCAGTTTGTGTTAGTTGTGCTGCTCTATTTGTATAGCACTCATTGTGTCATGATTTCCAAATGTGATTTCAGTATTCTTTTTTGAGACTCAAGTCAGGGCCACAGCAGTATTTCCGTTTGCATTATTTGCTGTTTGGCAAACATTTTTTGGGGATGAAAGATATTTTTTGGGTCCAGTTTCTTTATGTTTGGTGTTTGGGTTATGATACTACTTAATAGTTTTTTGATGTCCACATATGTTACATGCGAGATGTATACCCAATGTGATTTGGGGGATATGTTTTAGTTCTTTGATATAGGCATATTGTTATCCATTTTAGATATATATATATTGACATTGTTGAGCCATTACTGCTTTGGTGCCAAAAATTGTTTGTCATCACATATTCAGGGGTGTTTATCTGTGGAGATTTTGCTGATTGATACAATATACAAATCGTTGATTCTTGGTATTATTTTGTAATGCCAGGGTGTTGGCCTAACTTCTTATGGTTTGGCAGTGTTTACAATTGGCCTTTGGATTATTTTTGTTTTTTTTGGGATATGTCTACACCAATACGCAGCAAGACGACTTGAAAGTAGTTGTTTGATCGGTTTGGCTGCTATATTGTATTGGGTTATTTAGTGGTGTATTGATCCAGAAGACTTATACACAGTAACAATTGACACATTGTTATTTGGTGTATAATGGTCTTTTTTTGGACAATTAGAAGTTTTGGTTTCATAACTGTTTAGACATTCCTTTCAGTCTCTCAGGCCTTTTTGATAGACACGCTAGATATCGGCTCATCTTCCACAGGACACCTCATATTTGGTGATATTTACTATTGTGATTTGGTTTGGTTTTGTTAAATTTTGGGATAAGAAATATGGCCCTTTCACCTATTATACAGGGTCTATCGGCTGATATGGATGACTTAACGGTGTTTGGTATAGATAAGCATGGCTTGTTAACTACTACCAATATTTTGGAATCTGATTTAGATGCACAATGTGATATATTTTTTAATAAAATGGGTAACAATATGAAAATGGTTAGGAATAATGTGTGGCATTTACGTCTATTCAAAGCATACCAGCAAAAACACATTACCCCCCGGGGCCTTAGGGTTAGGGTACAACCTTTGGTTTCTCAGATTGATGACCAGCTTATTGAGGATTGGGGTCATATTCAGCAGTTGGCCTCTTCTAAATTTGTAGATGCCTTGGCCAGTTTTTATGAGCGCAAGGTGCAACAAGGGGTCAAAGATTTAGAAACCATCTGTTTGGAGGCAAAGAAATTTGAAGTTTGTGATTCATTTTTGATACAGATTAAAAAACTTACCACAGACTTGTCTAAATTGGAAAGTACACTGAAAGACAGGAAAATTAAAAAATTTCTTAGGGATGAGGGGGACTATGAGAGGGGTAAACCCTTTGATACATCAAAGAATGTCACCTTTAAATTACCTAGAGAGGGGAATAAGCATGACAACAGGTCATCCACACCCAAAAGAAAAAGGCCCAAATCTATTCTTAAGAAAAATACTGGTTTTTCAATAAGTACCTCAGGTGAGGATACTTCCTCCAATACTGAAGGTGAATCTGATATACATTCCAGAGAAGGGTCACCTAAAGCAAAAAGGGACAACTTTTCATACCCTCCCAATTCAAATACAGACGAGGGGGGCAGAAACATAAGAAACGATACATCCAAACAAAGTCTGGAGACACTCTTGAAGATCATGACACAACATTAAGTTCTCATTCCAATGTTCACAATATCTCATCGGTTGAATTGACTGATGCACAACTTAATATATTGAATAAAGGGCTCAATTTTGTCCCGGGGTTTTTTGTTTCTGAACAATCCTTGGCTCAGGATGTGATTAACTTTTGTCGAATATTGAACTTGAATTTGTTTTTTGATAACAGTAATCGTGGTGTTTCTTGTGATACATGTCATGATTTCAGGTTCAAAAAGTCAACATTTAATCCACCTATGTCACATCTAGTGGGGGTATTCCAAAAAAATGTTCTGCAGGACATACATTGTCATCTCAAAGATTTTCCAATTTTTCATAATAATTTGTCTGTTGATGAAATGTCAAGTTTAAATGAGCTCATTAATAATAAAGACCTTGTTATCATTCAGGCTGATAAAGGTGGAGCGGTGGTTGTATTAGATAAGGTTACCTATGATAGTGAAGTTATGTGACAATTGGGTGATATGCAATATTATAGGCAGATGCCCTTGGATCCTTCACCACATTTTCAACATAAAATTTGTGAATTTCTAACTGAGGCAGTTGAGGAGGGCATTATTACCCAATATACCAAAGAGCAACTAATGGTTGACTCACCCAGTAAACAATATATATATATGTTACCGAAGATCCACAAACATCCCACAAATCCACCAGGCCGACCCATTGTCTCAGGACATGGGTCACTTACTGAACCACTGTCTGAATATTTAACCCAATATTTAAAACCTTTATTGGGTTTCATTAGAGCCAGAATTCAAGACACCACCCAATTCCTGGACATTATTAATAACTCTCAACTTGAACCACATTGGCTTTTATGCACCTTGGATATTACTTCCCTCTATACGAATATTCCACACTGGGCAGGCTTACAAGCGTTGGATTACTGGCTGGCTAGGTCAGGTTTATATCAACCTGGATTTAACACATTTCTTATATGCCTTACAGAATATGTTTTATCCAGTAACGCTTTTCTATTTTCAGAATCATTGTTATTGGCAAACTAAAGGTACTGCTATGGGTGCATCTTTTGCACCCATATATGCAGATCTTTTTATGGCATATGTTGAAGAAATTGTCATCTATGACTACAGCCATAATATTTACATGTGTGAGATGGACATTTGGGTTATCTGGATGACTGTTGGTTGGTGTGGAAGGCTGATGAAGGCTATCTAATGGAGTTCCTTGGATATCTCAATGACAATATATGGGGGATAGAATTTAAGTTGACTTATCATAGGAACAGGATGGTATTTCTTGATGTAGAAATCAATAGAAATGAGGATAATACCTTATCAACTAGGATGTTCAGGAAATTCCCAGAATTTAATTCATTGTTACATGCTACCAGCTTCCACCCACAACATGTCATCCAGAATATACCCAAATCACGATTTCTCAGAGCCAGGAGAATCTGTTCTAGCCAGCAATCCTTTTCTGATGCCCAGGAGGATTTGACACAGAGATTTATTAGGAGGGTATCCAGGTACAGTTTATTTAGCCAAAAGATCTGTGTTTAATATCAACAGGGATGATCTATTATTATATAGAGATAAGGAAAACAACAAAAGGCCACAACCCTTGCGTTTGGTGACCACATATGGACGCACACAGGGTTTTAAAATATTATACACAGACATTGGAATGTTCTTAAAGCTGATCACAAACTTAATCTTTTACTTCCTGATACATGTTACTTTTCATTCAGAAGGGACAGACTATGGGTTCCAAATTTAGTCATTATAAAAGAGTTGGTCCTGATTTCTCTACTTCTACCCAGTTGTCGCTTATGGGTAAACCTATTGTTGGATGCATGCCTTGTGGACATTGTTCTTTTTGTGTTCGTGTTTTACGCACCAATGAATTTAGTAGCAAAAGCACGTCTGTTGTCTTCGATATTAACTTTTGGGGCAATTGTAACACTGAGTGGGTCATCTATTTGGTGACCTGTAATTGCTCTGCTTTCTATGTCGGGAAGACCTCCAGGCCTTTCCGGCTTAGAATTTGTGAGCATTTGAGTGACATTAAAAATAAACGTATTAACAATGCATTATATAAACATTGCCTAAAACATGCCTCAGCTTCTTTTAAATTTGCCACTATTGATTGTATCAAGGGGAGATGTTTGAATAAACAGCACTGGCTTGAATTACTAAGCTCCAAGGAAAGAAAATGGATTATAAAACTTGGAGCTTTGTTTCCACCTAGCCTTAATGATCAATTGTAACAATGATTATTTATGTGGTGCTGTGATTGGTTAAAATGGATAGCCCATCTGTATTTATATGGCTGCATTTTGATACTTTGATTTTCATTTGCATTTTTTGTATGTCACTGAAGAAGGCTCCTGGGAGCCGAAACCGGTTTGATGTGTGTAGGGTGATTTTTCATTCCTACATTTATATACAATAAAATCTTTTTTGATTTGAATCCTGCTGATGCTCGCTGGCTTTCTTTGATTGCCCATATTGACTGTTTGGCCGTGCGAGGGTTTCCCGGGCATCTGTTTTTTGGTTGCCATTTTTACTGCCAGCATTTCCTTTAGATTTATGTGCAGGTGCAGCTGGTCTTGAGTCCATAAGCCTTGTATGCACTTGTCCAGCATGTGGGCCCCCCAACCGAGGTCTGAGGTGTCCGTTGTGATGGTTTGGCTTGGTTGAATGCTGTAGAAGGGCAAACCTGTGTTTGATTGACAGGCCTGTGCCCACCATAGGAACTCTTGCTTCAGGCATGGTATTATTGGAATTTTGGTTTCTAGGCTGTGCTTGTGCTGAGACCATAAATTCTTTAGGTACCACTGTAGCTTTCTCATATGTAGTCTGGCATGAGGGACCAGTACTATGCAGGATGCCATGAAGCCCAGGGCTTGCAGTACTTTTCTTGCTGTTAGATGGTTCTGCTTTGTTAATGCCAAGAAGTAGAGAGGTAGTTGCTCTTGCTTTTCTGCAGTCAGGAATGCCATTTGCTTTGATGTGTCGAGATCTGCCCCCAAAAAGGTTATTCTTTGGGATGGTATCAGCCTTGACTTTTTTATATTGACTGTATATCCCAGGCCTTGTAGCAGGTAAATGACTCTTTGTAAGTCTACTGTGAGCTTGTTTTTGTTGTCCGCTTGTATTAGGCAGTCGTCCAGGTAGGGGTAAATTTGGATTCCCTGAAGCCTGCAATGCGCAATTACTGATGCCAGGCATTTCGTGAACACTCTGGGCGCAGTAGATAAGCCAAAGGGCAATGCTGAGAATTGATAATGCTCTGATCCTGCAAGAAATCTGAGGTATCTTCTGCAAATTGGTCGTATGGGGACGTGCAGGTATGCCTCCTTGAGATCTAGAGTTACCAGCCAAGACTCCTTGCCCAGCATGGGAAGAAGCTGCTGTAGAGTCAGCATTTTGAATTTTGGAACAATGAGGAATGTGTTTAATGCGGACAGGTCGAGAATAGGCCTCCATTTGCTCTCCTTTCTTGGTACCAGGAAGAGTCTGGAGTAAAATCCCTTTCCTTGTTCCATAGATGGTACCTTCTCCACAGCTCTCATCTTTAATAATTGGTTTACTTGTTTTAGAGCTTCTACCTTTTGATTCGGAGGTAGGTTTGGCATTCCTCTCTTTCCTGGTAGAGTATGGAAATGAAACCTGTAACCCTGGTGTATAGTTTGCAAAATCCACTTGTCCCTTGTGATGTAATGCTAGTTTTTCGTAAATAAAGCTAGTTTTCCGCCTAAGGGTGCTTCTAGTTGTTCCCTGGTCGGCGGTTGCAGAGCCAAGTCACTGTGATTGTCCTGTTGCAGTGGTGGTGGCTGCATCTGTGCCTCGCTGGTTGTTACCCTGCCAGTGGCGTCCCCTGTAGGCACCCCTGGATTGGTTTCTGCCTCTTGAACGCCTATTCCTGCCTCTCTGTGCTTTAGAGGAGTCTGGAAAGGACCAGTTTTTGGAGGGCCAATTCCTGCTAAACCTTGGAGGTTGGACCTGTAAGAAATCTTTCACTGTTTGTACAGATTTTGCCTTATCTTCCATCTTCTTCAGTACCTGTTGTGCAGGAGAACCAAATAAATTGGCCTTGTCCATGGGAGCATCTAATAGTTTTGATTTGACATGGTCCGGTAAGGCCTGCTCTTTCAACCATGCATGCCTTCTGATAACTGTGCCAGTCATGGCTGATCTAAAGGAAGCCTCCAGTGCATCATAGCCACATTTTAAAGAATGGTTACTAACTTGCTGAATGTTATGTACCATTTCCTGAACATACTTCTTATCAAAAGGTTCATCTGAGGACAGTTTTTTAGTTAACTGGTCTAGCATAAATTCTTGATATTGGATCATATGAAATTGACAGTTCAAGGCCCTAGCTAGCTGACAGAGTAGCAGAAGTGTAAACTTTTTTACCCCATCTCTCTAAGGACCTGGATTTCCTTTCAGAGGGCAGAGGATTTTTAGCAGAGGTAGTAGCTACAGCCTTAGGCCCCTGGGAGATAGTCTCGGGATCTGCAAAAGGAGCCTTGTATAGATGGTGATGTGTGTCCGGGACCCTGTAGAACCTATCGGGCTTAGCAGGGGCCGGAGGTAATGAATCAGGAGCAGTACAAGCATCATTAAATGCATCATCTACAACAGAAAGAACTGGAGGTATGGCTAAAGGCCTATGTTGTGGTAAATGCAGAAAGGTTCTAAGCCTTTTCCTGGAGTCTGAGAAATCTTGGTCCTGCCACTGAAATTGTTCCCTCATAGCATGCAAGGTTTCCCCAAAGGAAAATTCCTCAGGTGGAGAGGCAGAAGGAATGGACTCTTCAGCATCAGAGTCTTCGTAAGGGGAATAAGGAGCCTCTGGAGGGTCTGTATTGTCTGTATCATCAGAGGAATTATCTGTGGACACAGGCTCAGGGGGCTCTGCTATAGGCCTCTTCTCTGGAGGTGGATGAGAGGCCCTGTCTGGATGTGTCTGGGATCCCCGGATTAAAGAAATGAGACCCTCTGCCAGAGAAAGCATTTGGGTACTGGAGCAGGGCCTGTGAGAGGGGGTCTTAGCAGGCACAGTTTTTGTAGCTTTAGCTGCTTTAGCCCTGGCAAAGGCCTTAATAGACATGGCTGCAGGAGGCCTAGCAGCTCCACGTGCAGGGGTGGAAATATCCAAGGGAATAGTGTCAGATAATTCCTGAGAAACTGCAACTGCAGGTTGGATTTCAGAAGCCGATTCCACCAGGTTAGAAGAGGCCTCGGTAGAAGGCATGTTTTCGGCTGAAGGAAGAACCGCTTGCTCGGTTTCAGCCGAAACAGAGACACCGCGTAGGCTTAACATGGTTTCGCCGGCAGCGGACCGCGAGTGTCGGTCCTTTTCCTTGCATTTTTTGGATATTTGTGAAGTCGGAGGATCCGACGGCATAATATAAGCAAAATCAGAGCCGAAAAACTGTTCAGCAAATTCAGACCGACGTCTAAGCGTCCGGTTAAAAGAACCACAGGCTAGACAAGCTGTTACGTCGTGGTCTGGGCCTAAACAAGGTAAGCAGTAAGAGTGGAAATCTTTATGAGGTATTTGTTTCCCACAAGTTAAACAGTTATTCACTTTTTCTGACATCGGCTGAGGCAAGAAAGAGTCCCCAACGGGGTACTTAGCTTTTTAGAAGTCTTCAAAGTAGTATTCGGTAGTAGTAATCTCTGGTTCTGACCGACCGGCACTTGCGAACAGCTTCTGCTTCGGGCGCCACCCGGCAAGAAAGACTGAGGAAAATGGCGTCGGCTGATGCCTTTATACCCGAATAACTGCAGCTATGACGTCGGGTGAAGTGCGACACCAGCCGAGGCCAGACCCAGACTTTGGAATCCGGCCAACCGAAGGGCTGCCTGACGACAGGACAACCCATTTGTAAGGACTGCAGATGCATCCTTGAAGGACATCATCTAGGACTGCAACAGTGAATACACTCTAACATCTACATTTATGGTAAGTGTACACAACTGTACTATGTTCTTCATGTTTCAATGTTGCAGTCATCACAGTTGGGTAGATTCCCAAAGCTAAGGATGGGAGGAGGAAATTAGATAGCATTAGGACGAGTTATAAGGCCCTGCAAGACTGCAGTGGCAAAGCCAGCTCTGGATTTAGAGAAAACTGGCAAATGGTAATGCTTGGTGAAAGTATGTACAGAACTCCAGGTAGCAGCTTCTAGGATGTCCCTGGTAGGTACACCTCTGAGAAAGGTTGTACAGGTAGATGCAGCCCTGGTTGAATGTGGTCTTATCCCCTGTGGGATAGGTTTTCCTTGGTGCATATAGCAGAAATGAATGTAATGGCCCTATCCATTTAGAAATGGTTTGCTTTGAAATGGCCTTCCCCTCTGCCCCGTAGCAAATGCCACCAGCAGCTGTTCAGATTTCCTGAGAGGTTTAGTCCTGTCCAATAAAATCTAAGTTGTCATCACATTTGGGTAGATTCCCAAAGCTAAGATGAGAGGAGGAAATTAGATAGCATTTGGATGAGTTATAAGGCCCTGCAAGACTGCAGTGGCAAAGCCAGCTCTGGATTTAGAGAAAAGTGGCAAATGGTAATGCTTGGTGAAAGTATGTACAGAACTCCAGGTAGCAGCTTCTAGGATGTCCCTGGTAGGTACACCTCTGAGAAAGGTTGTACAGGTAGATGCAGCCCTGGTTGAATGTGGTCTTATCCCCTGTGGGATAGGATTCCATGGTGCATATAGCAGAAATGAATGCAATGGGCAGTGGCGGATTTAGGCATCGGCGCAGGGGCGCGCGCCGGCCCCTTTTATCCATTATAACCTTTGTTCCGTTTTCAAGGTACATTTTTTTTTTTTTTTTTTTTTTGAACTATCATGGAGACAAAATCATATGGAGTCGCTGTCCATGATATTATGATCAATGTCTCCTTGACAATTAAAAAAAAAAAAAAAAAAACGTGGACACTAGTACGGTACCCTACATTTTTTTTCAGTTCAGGTTCAACCAATCATATGCTATGAAAAATCGCGCTCAACTCAAATACATCGGAGAAGCTATTGGAGGTTGCAGAGTCAGGTGATTTTATAATCTCCTCAATTGCTCCTCCAAATAATTCTCTAGTACCGTACTAGTGTCCATGGTTTTTTTTTTAATTGCCAACTAAAGGCACTGGTAAGTAAGCACTCTTACAAGTTACATTTTTTAGTAACTTAAGAATGTCGTATATGTGCTGTTGACTTCAGCGGAGTGTGTAATGGATGGGATGTTTTTTCAAAGTTGTTGATTATTGTTCTGGGGAGTCAAACACTGCTAACATTAGAAACTCTATAGTTCTATATAACTGTTTTATATAGTAGAGATTCAGAGGGGAGAGCTAACATTTCAGTCAAAGTCATAGACAGTTGAGAGTTAAACACGCCACCAACAGACCACGTCGCTACCTGTATCGGTACTGCTTAAATATAATGCAACTAATTTGAAATTACTTTCGGAATCTTTGTACATTTTGTCTGTCATCGACGCTTTTTTGTTAGGGTTACCACCTGTCCCACTTTGCGAGGGACAGTCCCTCTTTGGGCAATTGTGTCCTGCAAAAAAAATTGTTAAAATGGCAAATGCCCTGAGATTTTAGGAAAAAAATATTTCCTATATTTTATGTAATAGTTGCACAAAACAGTTATTCTGTATCTGAAACACCTAAATGTTATACGAAACAGAATAAGCAGCTAAATGCTACAATAATAAGCTTTTATTTAGGCAAAAAGTTAAGTTTTATCCTTTGTACTGGCCGTGGGTATGTTTCGGCCTGCAAAATCTGACGTTTGTACCAAAATGTCCCACTTTGGGCATTTGAAAAGGTGGAAGACCTATTTTTTGTAGCACAAACTATATTGATTAAACACAATTTAATACCGTCAAAGTAGTCTTCATTATATCGTATTTCCATATTCTTCAACACATCAGCACCCTCTTGAAAGACTGTGTAAATTCACTGTCCCGCCATGTTTATTATTAACCAATAGAAATTCACAGCTACCAGGTCGCATTCCTGAACAACACCCATGATCTGAAAGAACGAAGTAAAGAAGCCCATCAAAGTGGGCGGTGATTGCAGGTGAAAGTGTGAGAAAATGGATAGTGGTGAGTTCCAAAACGGCTACTCCAAAAGATTTCTGCAGGTGTAATTAACGAATTTGTAAAGATACTCTTGAGTACAATATTGTATTACAGTGCTTAAACAGATTTACTGGTTTGAATAAACTGGAATTTTTTATAAGTCGA